>NC_045980.1:37950500-38238000 GCF_010909765.2 Amblyraja radiata
ACTCCATTGTGAGAGGTACGGACAGGGGTTTCTGCGGCAACAGACGGGATGCGAGGATGGTGTGCTGCCTTCCTGGTGCCAGGATCCAGGATGTCACGGACAGAGTGCAGAAAATCCTCAAGGGCGAAGGTGAACATCCGGAAGTGGTAGTGCATGTCGGCACAAACGATGTCGGAAAGAAGGGGATGAATATTCTGCAGCGTGACTTTAGAGAGCTCGGAAAAATGCTGAAAAGCAGGACCTCCAGGGTTGTTATCTCCGGTTTGCTTCCAGTTCCTCGTGTTGGCGAGAGCAGGAACAGGGAGATACGGGACCTGAACGTGTGGCTGAGGAACTGGTGCATGGGGCAGGGATTTAGATTCTTAGATCACTGGGATCTGTTTTGGGGTAAGGGGGAACTGTACAAAAGGGACGGATTGCATCTTAACAGGTGTGGGACCAGCATTCTGGCAGGCAGGTTTGCCACTGCTACACGGGTGGTTTTAAACTGAATAAGGGGGGTGGGGTGTCGAATGGGCTAGTGGAGGATGGAGTTAAAGGGAAAGGGTTTCTTAAATGTGTGAGCGTAGAGACAGAGGGGTGTAAAATGAGGGTAGAAGCAATAGGTAGCAAGGTGAAAAGTAAAAGTGGCAGGCCGGAAAATCCAGGGCAAAAATCAAAAAGGGCCACTTTTCAACAAAATTGTATAAGGGGTAAGAGTGTTGTAAAAACAAGCCTGAAGGCTTTGTGTCTCAATGCAAGGAGCATTCGTAATAAGGTGGATGAGTTGAATGTGCAGATAGCTATTAATGACTATGATATAGTTGGGATCACGGAGACATGGCTCCAGGGTGACCAAGGCTGGGAGCTGAACATCCAGGGATATTCAATATTCAGGAGGGATAGAGAGAAAGGAAAAGGAGGTGGGGTAGCGTTGCTGATTAGAGAGGAGATTAACGCAATGGAAAGGAAGGACATTAGTTTGCAGGATGTGGAATCGGTATGGGTAGAGCTGCGAAACACTAAGGGGCAGAAAACGCTGGTGGGTGTTGTGTACAGGCCACCTAACAGTAGTAGTGAAGTTGGAGATGGTATCAAACAGGAAATTAGAAATGCGTGCGACAAAGGCAAAACTGTTATAATGGGTGACTTCAATCTACATATAGATTGGGTGAATCAAATTGGCAGGGGTGCTGAGGAAGAGGATTTTTTGGAATGTATGCGGGATAGTTATCTAAATCAACTTGTAGAGGAACCAACGAGAGAGCAGGCTATTTTAGACTGGGTATTGAGTAATGAGGAAGGGTTAGTTAGCAGTCTTGTTGTACGTGCCCCCTTGGGCAAGAGTGACCATAATATGGTTGAGTTCTTCATTAGGATGGAGAGTGACATTGTTAATTCAGAAACAATGGTTCTGAACTTAAAGAAAGGTAACTTTGAGGGTATGAGACGTGAATTGGCCAAGATTGACTGGCAATTAATTCTAAAAGGGTTGACGGTGGATATGCAATGGAAGACATTTAAAGACTGCATGGATGAACTACAAAAATTGTTCATCCCAGTTTGGCAAAAGAATAAATCAGGGAAGGTAGTGCATCCGTGGATAACAAGGGAAATCAGGGATAGTATCAAAGCGAAGGATGATGCGTACAAATTAGCCAGAAAAAGCAGCATACCGGAGGACTGGGAGAAATTCAGAGACCAGCAGAGGAGGACAAAGGGCTTAATTAGGAAAGGAAAAATAGATTATGAAAGAAAACTGGCAGGGAACATAAAAACTGACTGCAAAAGTTTTTATAGATATGTGAAAAGAAAGAGATTAGTTAAAACAAATGTAGGTCCCTTGCAGTCAGAAACGGGTGAGTTGATCATGGGGAACAAGGATATGGCGGACCAATTGAATAACTACTTTGGTTCTGTCTTCACTAAGGAAGACATAAATAATCTGCCGGAAATAGCAGGGGACCGCGGTTCAAAGGAGTTGGAGGAATTGAGTGAAATCCAGGTTAGCCGGGAAGTGGTGTTGGGTAAATTAAATGGATTAAAGGCCGATAAATCCCCAGGGCCAGATAGGCTGCATCCCAGAGTACTTAAGGAAGTAGCTCCAGAAATAGTGGATGCATTAGTAATAATCTTTCAAAACTCTTTAGATTCTGGAGTAGTTCCTGAGGATTGGCGGGTAGCAAACGTAACCCCACTTTTTAAGAAGGGAGGGAGAGAGAAAACGGGGAATTACAGACCAGTTAGTCTAACATCGGTAGTGGGGAAACTGCTAGAGTCAGTTATTAAAGATGGGATAGCAGCACATTTGGAAAGTGGTGAAATCATTGGACAAAGTCAGCATGGATTTACAAAAGGTAAATCATGTCTGACGAATCTTATAGAATTTTTCGAGGATGTAACTAGTAGCGTGGATAGGGGAGAACCAGTGGATGTGGTGTATCTGGACTTCCAGAAGGCTTTCGACAAGGTCCCACATAAGAGATTAGTTTACAAACTTAAAGCACACGGCATTGGGGGTTCAGTATTGATGTGGATAGAGAACTGGCTGGCAAACAGGAAGCAAAGAGTAGGAGTAAACGGGTCCTTTTCACAATGGCAGGCAGTGACTAGTGGGGTACCGCAAGGCTCAGTGCTGGGACCCCAGCTATTTACAATATATATTAATGATCTGGATGAGGGAATTGAAGGCAATATCTCCAAGTTTGCGGATGACACTAAGCTTGGGGGCAGTGTTAGCTGTGAGGAGGATGCTAGGAGACTGCAAGGTGACTTGGATAGGCTGGGTGAGTGGGCAAATGTTTGGCAGATGCAGTATAATGTGGATAAATGTGAGGTTATCCATTTTGGTGGCAAAAACATGAAAGCAGACTATTATCTAAATGGTGGCCGACTAGGAAAAGGGGAGATGCAGCGAGACCTGGGTGTCATGGTACACCAGTCATTGAAAGTGGGCATGCAGGTGCAGCGGGCAGTGAAGAAAGCGAATGGTATGTTAGCTTTCATAGCAAAAGGATTTGAGTATAGGAGCAGGGAGGTTCTACTGTAGTTGTACAGGGTCTTGGTGAGACCACACCTGGAGTTTGCGTACAGTTTTGGTCTCCAAATCTGAGGAAGGACATTATTGCCATAGAGGGAGTGCAGAGAAGGTTCACCAGACTGATTCCTGGGATGTCAGGACTGTCTTATGAAGAAAGACTGGATAGACTTGGTTTATACTCTCTAGAATTTAGGAGATTGAGAGGGGATCTTATAGAAACTTACAAAATTCTTAAGGGGTTGGACAGGCTAGATGCAGGAAGATTGCTCCCGATGTTGGGGAAGTCCAGGACAAGGGGTCACAGCTTAAGGATAAGGGGGAAATCCTTTAAAACCGAGATGAGGAGAACTTTTTTCACACAGAGAGTAGTGAATCTCTGGAACTCCCTGCCACAGAAGGTAGTCGAGGCCAGTTCATTGGCTATATTTAAGAGGGAGTTAGATGTGGCCCTTGTGGCTAAGGGGATCAGAGGGTATGGAGAGAAGGCAGGTACGGGATACTGAGTTGGATGATCAGCCATGATCATATTGAATGGCGGTGCAGGCTCGAAGGGCCGAATGGCCTACTCCTGCACCTAATTTCTATGTTTCTATGTTTCTATTGTATCTGATCTCCTGGGTTTAACGCAACCAAACCAATTGAAGTTGATTGTGTTTTGAATGCAGGTACTGTGGATCCATCCTTGAAAGAGCAGAATGAAGAACAGATACGGTCAAAGGCTCAGCGGCATCTTGAAGACCAGCTCAAACAGTACCGAGTGCAAAGGCACCAGCAAAGAGTGAGTACATCTGCAGGGAGACGGGCTGTGCGGTTTCCTGTTTGCTGGTAGAACCGCTGCCTCAGAGCCAGACACCCAGGTTCAATCCTGACCACGGGTGCTGTCTGTGTGGAGTTTGCATGTTCTCCCTGTTACTGCATGGATTTCCTTCAGGAGCTCCAGTTTCCACCCACCTCCCAGGGTTTGTAGGTTGATTGGCTCTGTAAATTGCCCCCAGTATGTAGGGAGTTGATGAGAAAGTGGGCTAACATCGAACTAGTGTGAAAGGGTGATCAATGTTCAACGTGGACTTGGTGGGCCGAAGGGCCTGTTTCCATGCTGTAAACATAGAAAATAGGTGCAGGAGTAGGCCATTCGGCCCTTCGAGCCTGCACCGCCATTCGATATGATCATGGCTGATCATCCAACTCAGTATCCCATCCCTGCCTTCTCTCCATACCCACTGATCCCTTTAGCCACAAGGGCCACATCTAACTCCCTCTTACATATAGCCAATGAACTGGCCTCAACTACCTACTGTGGCAGAGAATTCCACAGATTCACCACTCTCTGTGTAAAAAATGATATTCTCATCTCGGTCCTAAAAGACTTCCTTCTTATCCTTAAACTGTGACCCCTAGTTCTGGACTTCCCCAACATCGGGAATGATCTTCCTGCATCTAGCCTGTCCAACCCCTTAAGAATTTTGTAAGTTTCTATAAGATTAAACCTCAATCTTCTAAATTCTAGCATGTACAAGCCGAGGCTACCCAGTCTTTCTTCATATGAAAGTCCTGCCATCTCAGGAATCAGTCCGGTGAACCTTCTCTGTACTCCCTCTATGGAAAGAATGTATTTCCTAAACTCCTTGATTGTAATTCACATAAGTTGTAATAATGCAGTATTAACCTAGTTCATTTCGTCAACCTCAATGTTTTGACTTCAAGCCCCCCTCCATTTTGCAGTTGTACAGAACACGTGCAGTAATCTAAGGTCCAATTTGGGTGATTGTTGGAGACATTGCCACTGTTGGACCAGAGAGATCGAGTCACAAATGTGATCTAGGTTGTAACACTTAAAGCAGGGGTCAGCAACCTAAGGCCCCCAGGCTGAATGCGGCCCGTAACCCAAAATCATCCGGCCCACCGAGTGCCCCGAGCAGCGGCCGAGCGGCAAGCTCTGGCTGTACCGCATCCTGCGCAAAGCCGCCGGCACGGCCACACATCTTCTGTGAGCATGTTTAAGAAAGAACTGCAGATGCTGTAAAAATCGAAGGTAGACAAAAATGCTGGAGAAACTCAGCGGGTGAGACATGCAAGGATTGCATGAGGCTGCCTCACCCGCTGAGTTTCTCCAGCATTTTTGTCTACCTTCTGTGAACACGTGATTTGATGCCTGCCATCCGAGGAGGGATCCATGTGTACACGTGATAGATGTGGCCCGCCATCCGCTCACAGACATGCGTCCCGGCCCCTATGCAGAACAAGGTTGCCCACCCCTGACTTGAAGGAATTGTGACTACTTGAGTGCTAATGTCAAACTTCACAAATGGTTCCTAATCTTTGTTCCATTGTGCTAGTTGCAATTACTCTTAAAGTTTCTATTTTAGAGCGTGAGAATAATTAATATCTGATGGGCCTCACGTGTGTTTCACAGAACAAATAGTGTCTTGTCACTATTTGGGACCAGTTTTGTGTGACATTTTGCCTGTTTTTATTTTTCAGTCTAAAAAACCGACATCAAGAAATCAACTCTCCAGTACTTTGGACCCCGAGGTGATGTTCCATCCAGATGCCCTTCCACGTGCCAGCACCCTGGCTTTGACCAAGGAGTACACTTTCCTGAGGACCAGCGTTCCCCGAGGACCCAAAGTTGGCAGTCTTGGAATTCCCAACATTTCCAAAGATGAAAAGACTTCAAAGAGTTCCAGATCCAGCAAAATAAGGTCCCTTGCAGATTATAAAACTCAGAGTTCAGACACTGAAAGTGGTATTGGAAGATCTTCCAGCGCTGAAACATTGGGATCCCTGAAAGTAAATAGGACTGGTTCCTCTACATCTGTCATATCTGAATTCGGCTTTGCATCAGAAAGTGACAGATTAGAGATTTCATTGCACACAGAAGACAGCAGCTCTGAGGTGGATGGCTTTGAGCTTGGATCAAGGCTAGATGAGAATGAGAGTGATAGCTCTTCCTACAGCAGTGTTTCCACTGTGGCCCTCTACGGGACCGTGCCCTCGCTGCACGCACGGCAGAAAACCACCTACACAGTAGATGGACAAGAGATTTCATCGGAGGACCTGGGGCACTTCCCTTCCATCCGGGAGGTGCTGGCGGCAGCAGCAGCTGCAACAGCAGAGCATCGCAGTGAGATGCAGCAAGTGAATGGAGCAGTGCGCAGCCGAAGAGACAGCCTGTCCAGCAGGTACATAGAACTGAAGCAGCAGCAGCAGCACGCCAGAACAGGTCACTGGAGATTCACAAGTCCATCTTTGTTGCACTATTGAATGCTGTTTGTCCCTGATCAGTCTCATAGAGTCATAGAGTGTTGCAGCATGGCATCGGGCCCTTCGGTCCAACTTGTCCACACCAGCCATCACGTCCCAGCTACACTAGTCCCACCTGCCCGCGTTTGGTCCATATCCCTCCAAACCTGTCCTATTCATGTACCTGTCTAACTGTTTCTTAAATGTTGGGATAGCCCCAGCCTCCTCTGGCAGCTTGAGTTGTGAGTTCCACAGCTCCGTTCCACAGAGAGTTGTGAGTCGGTGGAATTGTCTGCCTCGGAGGGCAGTGGAGGCCAGTTCTCTGGATAATTTCAAGAGAGAGTTAGGTAGGGTTCTTAAAGATAGTGGAGTCAGGGGATATGGGGAGAAGGCAGGAACGGGGTACTGATTGTGGATGATCAGGCATGGTCACATTCAATGGCGGTGCTGGATCAAAGGGCCGAATGGCCTACTCCTGCACCTATTATCTATTGTCTTGTTCCATACACCCACCACCCTTTGGGTGAAAAGGTTACTATTAAATCTTTTCTCCTTCACCTTAAACCCATGTCCTCTAGTTCTTGATTCCCCTACTCTGGGGAAAGAGACTCTGTGCATCTAGCCGATCTATTCCCCTCATGATTTTATACACTCGTATACTCTCAACCAACGGCAACTTCTCTAGAGCATCGGAGATAGGACGTAGACCTGAGAAGTATTTAAAATTGTGGGAGGCATAGATGGGGTAGACAGCTCGAACCTTTCTTCTATTTTTAATGAAAGTCTGTCGAGTGGTAATTAAATAAAGACCGACACAAAAAGCTGGAGTAACTCAGCCGGTCAGACAGCATCTTTGGAGAAAAGGAATAGGTGACATTTCTTCCGACTGAGCGTCACGGGAAAGGGAAACGGAAACGAGAGATATAGGCGGTCATGTAGAGAGATATAGAACAAATGAAATATGTACAAAAAAGTAACGATGATAAAAGAAACGGGCCATTTTTAGCTGCATGTTAGGTGAAAACAAAATTAAATAATGTTGATTCAGGTGCATAGCCGATTTGTATTATACTTTGGGCGGGGGAATAATGCTATCGGCAAGACCAGTTAAGCCATTAATGGCTAGATTGAATTGTAATCAGTTTTGAAATTCGCACGGCATTCATTACTGATTTGGAAATGACTATTAACAAGAATGTTATTTTCATTAGTGAAGCAGATGAACCAGTTTCCTACAAAAATGTTGCAAAGTGCACATAATTTGCAGATGGTGCATGAATTACAGATCACAAGGGTTACTGTTCAGTGATACGACGTATATGTTTGCTCGGGTTAACTGTGTTGTCATTCTGTTCTGTAGTGTTTCCGTGGGAAGCTCCGTGATCGAATCACACGAGGACCTGATGCAGATTCTTAAAGAAAAAATGCGGCTCGAGGGTCAACTGGAAGCTCTCTCCTCTGAAGCTAATGAGGTGAAAATCATTACTTTTAATCTGTGCTTGGCATTGGGAGCAGAAAATATTCTGCTGGCAAAGATTACGGTAAAATTCACAACTGTAGACTTTGATTCGCTTCTTCCATGTTCATTTTACCCCTTGAACTCTTCACTGGTGTTTCCTTCTTAATGCAAACTATTGAATAATTTGATAAAGCTGGATTTCTTTGGTCTGTCTGATTTATTGTTGAATCGAGTAATGGAAAAATTAAATGGAAGTTGTTGCAGTTTTAAATCTCAAACTGTTCTTCAGATATCTTTTACACGCAGAGTGCTTGAACTACGAACACAAGTTCATACTCTTTGTTAAATTCATAAAAGCCTGCAATGACTGTCTCAAAGGTGCCGGGAACTGCAAATGCTAAACTTTTGAGGAAAACATAGTGCTGGAAGAACACAGCGGGTCAGGCAGCACCTGTGGAGGGAATGGACAGGCAATGTTTTGGGTCGGGACCTTTCTTTGGACCGCTGGATTAGGAAACGGCAAGCACATAATAGCAACATTTTACACTTTGACACTGCTGTTTCTTAGGCCCCCTTCGGTCATGGCTGACAATGGGTGTCTTCAGGGTGTTATTCCCTATGTTGAGGACGCCTGTGCGTGACTTTGTTTAACGTGGGGAGACTGGTGCACAGTCAGCCACCCCACGGTCCTTGACAGATCTGGGTCGGGATCCAGTGACATGGAGCCCAAGACGACCGTAGACTCTTTTCTGTTGCAGCCTTCATCCGCCTTCCCAGACGCTCCACTAAGGTCAGCCGTCGTCCTCCGCCTGTTCCACCGTTGAGGTCTTGCTTGGATTGCTCTTTGTCAGTGACCTCCCCCTCGACCTTACCGCCATGGGTGACCCTACCAGGAGCATATCTCCAGACGGCATCGCTCTCAGGATCTCAGGTCCACACAAGCTTCTCCATCACGACAAGGTGACAATCCACGGAGAATGCTGTGCATTAGTGGTATTATACATGGTATCTGGGGTTTAGGTTTATTATTGTCATGTGTACTGAGGTACAGTGAAAAGCTTTTGGCATGCCATTCAATTGGATCAAGTAATATTATACATACACGTCAAGCTCAAGAACTATTGTAGAGCAAAGGAATTGAGTCTGTCCATTCCCTCCACAGATGCGACCTGACCTGCAGAGTTCCTCCAACACTTTTGTTATGCTTATGTGACTTAAGGGCCTGTCCCACTTACGCGATTTTTTCGGCGACTTGCCGGCACCATCATAGTTGCAGCAGGTTGCCAAAAATTGACCTGTTATGACTGACGAGTGCTGGCAAGACGGCGGAAAAAATCAGGTAATTGGGACAGGCCCTTTAGTTTTGAGAATCACTGCTTATCTACAATAAGCAAAGAGTTAGATATTTGTGGCAGTACATTCTATCCATCTGTGGTTGGTACCTGCAAGGTTTAAATGTAAAATGTCCACCCTTTTGTTAGATATACTGGTGGAATTAAATTTTTCAAGGAGGTTGTATGTTCCTGCAGCTTTTCTGATGTTGGTGTCAATAATTACAGGCATTAAATGTTCCACGGTAAAGGATAAATAATAATCGTTGCCATTCTCTTTCCGGTTTGAAGGGTTTAAAGGAGAAGACGGAGCTTCAGGCCAAGTTAGCAGCTTTAAACGCCCAGCTGCAGGCACAGGATGAGCAGAGGGTGCTCAGTGATCAGAGGCAAAGCACGTTGACCTCTGAAGTGAGCACCTTGCGCCAGACGTCCTCCAGTCTAGAGCAGGCCATGTCTGAGCTTCAGACCAACCTGGAGGTCAAGAATGCCAGTCTAGCTGGTCTGAACACCGACCTGCAGGTGGCTGAGGTGCAGTACCAGAGACTGCTGGCGAAGGTTGAAGAAATGCAGCAGGCAATTCTGAGCAGAGATAACTCCGGTATGTTGTAAATGTGTGGGAAGGAACTGCAGATGTTGGTTTACACCGAAGATGGGCACAAAATGCTGGAGTAACTCAGCGGGACAGGAAGAATTTTTAGAGAGAAGGAATGGGTGACGTTTTGGGTCAAGACCCTTCTATAGATTGAAACTTCACCCATTTTGTGTCTATGCTGTTGTGAATGATAATTGTGCACTTAGCAGAATCAATGGTTGATTTGGGAGCCATAGTATTTTGTTCCATTTTACATTTTGTTTTAGCGTTCTGTAGAATCTTCCGACAGACATGACTGATACATGCATTCTAAATAACTTTGTCAATGTTCTGGGGTTCTGTTAAATTACCAGCATTTTAAAATTATTATTAGAATGCATGACAGGCCAGGCACCGCTGTGGAGAGGGGAAATGTTGTAAAAGGTTCACATTAGTAACCGTACTATATTAGTTGGGTTTAGAGACACAGCGCGGAAACAGGCCCTTGAGCCATTAAGTCCACGCCGACTATTGATCACTCATTCACACTAGTTCTGCGTTATCCTACTTGCCTTCTCCCCACCAACTAAGCACAATTTTAGAGGCCAATTAACCTTCAAACCTGCATGTCTTTGGGATAGGGGAGGAAACGAGCTCCTGGAACAAACCCACATGGTCGCGGAGAACGTGCAAACTCCACACAGACAACACACGAGGTTGGGATCAAACCTAGTCTGTGGCACTGTGCCACTAGTCATTTTGTTTTAGCTGAGTAATAATTTTATTTCCCCTCATCTAGTTCTATTATGAGTTCCTGTACATTGCATTTAAAAAAAAAATGTTTTCACAAAATGTTGTGAACTTGCCTCCGGCGTATCCAACTGCGGTTTGTATCTTGTTCCAGTTCAGGCTGTGCGGCAACAAATGGCCGTTCTACAGAACCAGTTGCTGCAGGCACAGCTGGAGCGTTCCACATTGAGCAGCCAGCTCAAGGCTTCCCGCTCTGAGATAACCTCCCTACAGCAGGTCAGGCAGTGGTACCAGCAGCAACTTACTGTGGCACAGGAGGCAAGGGTCCGCTTACAGAGTGACATGGCCAATGTGCAGGTATGGCACACACTTAATCTTACTGCATTGTGCATCTATTTTACATTCGGAGGAAATGTGTCCGAGAGAAATGGGCATGAGATGAGTTTCCAAGAACTTTCTGACAACACTTTGCAGATCACCATTCCCCAATTCCTTTTTATCGAGGAGTTTTATTCCAGCTTTAATATTGTCATGCGTATTGAGACAGTGAAAAGCTTTGTTTTACAAGCTATCCAAACAGATCAATAATACTGTACATAAATACAATCAAATCAAACTCAAGAACAACAGGTAGAGCAAAGGGAGTGAAAAATATAGTTCAAAAGCTTTGTTTTACAAGCTATCCAAACAGATCAATAATACTGTACATAAATACAATCAAATCAAACTCAAGAACAACAGTTAGAGCAAAGGGAGTGAAAAATATAGTTCACAGTATTGTAGCGTATCAGTTCCACAAAGTCCAATGTCCGCAATGGGGTGGAGGTGAATCGAACAGCACCCTAGCTTATGGAAGGACCGTTCAGAAGCTTGATACCTGAGGGGGGAAGGAAGCTGTTCCTGAGTTTGGTGGTAGAAGCTTCCAGGGTTAGTGCTGATCCACGATGTTTAAGGATGATTCACACGTGACTTTTTTTTAACACAACAGGCTGGTCACATGACTCATGCCGCAGTGCTGGAACACCTGAAGATTGAGAACGTGTCTTTGTCTCAGCAACTCTCGGAGACCCAGCAGAGATCCATCAAGGAAAAGGAGCGCATCGCAATCCACCTGCAAAATATTGAGGTAAGAACTAAAGACTTGATGATTCTGTAGAAATTGTGAGGGATGGAGTTACTTGCAGAGAGGATAACTTCCAAAGTTTACTGTGATCCTGCACTCCTGATAGAGATATATATATATATATATATATATATATATTTTTAAATGAGTGCATTACTGTGAAAGGTTGATTTGATTGATCCAACGGTACAGCTTGGAAATAGGTACTTAGCCCATCGAGCCCACGCTGTTCATCCATCTCCCCATTTACACTAGTTCTGTTATCCCACTTTCTCGTGTACTATCTACACACTTAATTGTAGGCCAATTAACCGACAAACCCGCACGTCTTTAAGATGTGGGAGGAAACCCAAGCAGTCACCGAAAACGTGCAAACTCCACACAGTACTCGATGTCAGGATCGAACCTGGTTTCTGACTCTCGGAAGTATCATGTTTGCACGGTTGATTTTGCTGAATAGAATCTAAAGGTTATTCCAACAGATAGCAATCAGATTTTTTAATGATGTAAAACCTCTTTTTAAAAAAATAT
This sequence comes from Amblyraja radiata, assembly GCF_010909765.2. Taxonomy (NCBI): domain Eukaryota; kingdom Metazoa; phylum Chordata; class Chondrichthyes; order Rajiformes; family Rajidae; genus Amblyraja; species Amblyraja radiata. The sequence continues at coordinate 37,962,528 of NC_045980.1, forward strand.
TACAGCCTAAAGGGCCTGTCCCACTTACGCGACCTTTACAGGTGACTGCTGGCACCTGTGATAGGTCGCCGAAATTTTCAACATGTTGAAAATTCAGCAGCGACCAGAAAGACACTACAACTCTTTGGAGACCTCTCACGACCATACAGGTGACCCCTGGCGACATGTCACGGGTGGCCTCTCACGACCATTAGAGGTCTCCAAAGAGTTGTAGCGTCTTTCTGGTCGCCGCTGAATTTCCAACGTTGAAAATTTCGACGACCTATCACGGGTGCCGGCAGTCGCCTGTAAAGGTCAAGTAAGTGGGACAGGCCCTTTACAGTCTGGCAGAAAACATCCCCCTCAATAACAAATCATTGTGCAGTATGCTTGTAGCTGACCTTTCAACTTTTGTAAACTTGGGTCATTGAAATTCTCCTGCTTGCATCCTGATTTGCTGGTCCATATACCCACCACCTGATCTGTTAAAAGCAGTAATGTGGTGACCATTTTAATATGGTGACCATTTACCCCAAAATAAGGGATCTTAGCCAATCTCCTGTATAGCAACATTATCAAAGTCAGTCAATTTTATTCGTCACATGCACCTGAAGGTGCAGTGAAAATAATTTGCCAGCAGCGATACATTTAAAAAAAGAACGCACAATACACAATAGAATTTAACACAAACATCCAACACAGTATTCTTCACTGTGGTGGAAGGCAACAAAGTTCAGTCAGTCCTCCTCCATTCTGTTGGAGAATGGATTGTAAATGCTCTCCTACCCCCTTTGTGTTTTAAAGCTATCATGGCTGACAGAGCCTGGTGTTTGTCATTGTGCTGTAATCATTCTTGGATGATTTTGTATTTAAACCTCGGTTAATATAAACAGTTCCATGTAAAGTAGGATGCAGAAAATCTGCATTGCTAAGGCAGCGATTGATTGTGATTTATTTGGGTGTTTAAGTACAGTATGTCCCCCAATAGGTTGACATGTTGGACCAAGAGAAGGCTTTTCATCAGATCCAAGAGGCAAAAGCAATGGTGGAAGATGATCTGTCAAGGAAACTTGAAGAGTTTGAGGATGAGCGCGAGCATCTTCAAAAAATGGCCAATTCTGCCTCTGCGTTGGAACGAGAGCTCGAGGAGGTAAGGAGATACTTGTGCGTTAAAGTGGTTACTTCCTTTTGGGGAAAAGTGTGTTTGTCAAACAAAGGCAAGGATAATGTTTACACAGACTTTCACAGGATATTTGGCAAAGTGCCTTATAATATATTTACTTGAAAATTTAAAGCTTCCAGGCTTAAAACAACTGAGACTCCTGGATAAAACAAATTAACTACGAGGCGGAAAACAAGGTGAACAATTTTTGTTGCGGGGTAGAGAGGTGTATACAGTGGTGTTGGGGTCAATATTAGGACCATTTGCAGCTTTCTGTGATGGGACAATTGAAAGGCAGGATGGTTCAAGTTGGGGACCAAAATTCAGAAATGTGTTGAGGTAAATAGGAGCAGACCTTAGAAGGTCTTAGAGACTGGGGAAATAGACAGACATGTGACCAATTAAAAAATTTTACCCATTGAAGTGTCGCGAAACATTTTAGTGGGCAGAGAGTGGCTCGGCAATATGAAATGAGTGGAAAATTTGAACGTTTTAAAAATTCATTTTGGGATCACGGCATGGTTGGCATTATTGTCCATCCATCATTGCCCCTGAGATGATGATCACTGATGGATGCCTAGGAACAGGGCAGTCCATAGCGTGAAGCCATTGCCATAATAATGTTAGGTAAACTCTTCCTAGCATGGGGTTGCCCCTCGGTATGTGTACCTTATCAACGGCACGGGACCTACCCAACACAAAATGCTGGAGTAACTCAGCAGGTCAGGCAGCATCTCTAGAGAGAAGGAATAGGTGCCGTTCTGGGTTGAGACCCTTCTTCAGACTTGACTAAAGGTGTTGACTATCAGGTGTGTTTCCATTTTTCTCTTTTGTATGGCTTTGTAAGTATTGGATTAGTGTATAAATGTAAATAATTTGGTGTACATATGGAAATAGGTGTTTATAGCTGCTAAATTTGTATAAGATAATTCTAAGCAGTTGAATAAGGGGTGGGAATTAATAAGCTTTGGCTTCTTCCTGCTCCTTTCGGACACATGATTTCATTTATTTATAGATATTGTTTATGATACTTTATAAATATACTTGCTTTGTTTTTTGTTTTTTGTTTGCTGCTTCACATTTTATTCTTTTATTCTGTTCTAAATAAATAAATCTGAATAAATAAATAAATAAATGGATAGATAGATAAATAAATAAATAAATGGGGGGCCACCATTGCTTGATTAGCCTGGTGCCCTGTTCTCCCAATGTGGACAGCATTCCTCGAATATCTGTGAGATGGACTCTGTACGGTTGAATGGGCTTGAATATTCCATCTGGTTTTTATTCCTCGCGTTTCACCGCGCCCGTTATAGTACGACGGAGTGGCTTGCACGGGCATTTCAGAGGCCGTTTGAGAGATGACCACAAAGATAACTGTGGCTGGGTAATGATACAGATTGTTTTCATTGATGGACATTGGAGAACCTGATGGGTTGTTACAGCAATACAGTCATTTGTTTATCAGCACAAATGATTAGTTCAAGTTCTAGATTGTTAACTAAATTTAAATTTAATTAGTAAAATGTTGGGATTGTCAGACTAAATGTAGGGATTAATACTTTGGTTGTTTAACTTGCTAGACGGATGTGCTCATTTGGTGATTTATTAAAAATGTTGCATTTATTATTTTGTCACATGCCTATTGAGCAGCTGCAAATAAGAAATTAATTGTTCCGTTTTGGTACATATGACAATAAAAAAAATCTGACTTTTGAAGGTAGACAAAAATGCTGGAGAAACTCAGCGGGTGAGCCAGCATCTATGGAGTGAAGGAATAGATGACGTTTCTCTGAAGAAGGGTCTCAACCCGAAACGTCACCTATTCCTTTGCTCCATAGATGCTGCCTCACCTGCTGAGTTTCTCCAGCATTTTTTATCTACCTTTTTTTCTTTTTTCTTTTTTTTTTCAGCATCGGCAGTTCTTTCTTAAACACTTGACTTTTTGATATATTTTAAATATGTCCCCCCCCCCCTTCAGGTTAAGTTGACTTTGCATCAACGAGAGCTCCAACTAGAAAGCCTGCAACAGGAGCAAATGGATCTTCTGAGACAGCTTACTGACACCCAAGAGGCCTTTCACGTCAAGGACCAATCCTTGAACGGGTTGCAGGCGCGTTACGACGAGCTGGAGACCTGCCTAGCGGAGATTCAGACAGAAACAAATGCCAAAGATGATGCCATCCAGTTCTTGCAAAATGAGAAAATTGTCCTGGAAGCGGCCTTGCAAACCGGGAAGATGGATCAAGGAGCTCTGGAGGAAGGAGCCAAAAGGCTTGAGGAGGGAACGGAGATGGTGTCTGAAATACTCGAGCAACTGCGTCAAGAAATTGCCATCAAGACTGGGCAGGTAATTGAGATTTAGCGGCTCTGTGATAGCCATGTTTGTACAATTTCAGAAAGATTTTATCAAGCTTATCTTTTGAGAAGTAATTTATAACAAGTCGTCCCTTCCTCTATTTAATGGACTTTCAGGTGATATTTTTGGCCCTAGATTATTTGAAGATAGTAGATAAATTTGCCTGTCCTACAATAATTTATTTTTCATTGAACACTCCAAATGCGAGTCCAGCATTAGAAAGGAGGTTGCAGTAAGTTTGGGGGTGAGGCCGTAGAAGAATATGCACCAAAGCACCGATGAAAGTAGCTCTTCGGGTATCCAAGAGCTTGTCTGTATGTATTCTAGTCAGGTCTCGACCAACGTGGGTCAGAACCATGACTGAAAGTGTTGGATGAACTGCTTCACTGAAAGTGATGGATGGGAGGTCTGGAACAATTGACCCTGGAAGAGGGAAACTCTTTATTAGAGTTTGATTAGTAAGGGTGTCAAAGGTTAGGGGGAGAAGGCAGGAGAATGGGGTTGAGAGCGATAGACGGGTCAGCCATGAGTGAACGGCAGAGTAGACTCGATGGGCTGAATGGCCTAATTCTGCTCCTAGGACTTTTGAGTGGGCTTTCTTTGTTATAATCATACAGCATAGAACCAGGCCCTTCGGCCCAGCTCATCCATGCTGGCCTTTTTTGGTCATCTGCACCAATCCTATTTGCCCACATTAGTACCATATTCTTCTATGCATTGCATATCCACACGCATGTCTACATTTTTACTCGGTGATTGTGTGTGATTTTGTGTTGGAGACAACCAAGTCGCTGTGAATGCAATTTAGCATTTATTTTTAAAATCTGGATTATTGTCACATTAGTATTTTCTGCTGCACATTTGATCTGCAATTCATTTACTCTTTACAGGTGGAAAATATGCAACAAGAGAACGCCAGCTTTAAGAAACAGACGCAGAAACTGAAGGAACAGCTTGTCCAACAGAAGGTAAATGTTGTTGCAATTTGTAGGATGTAGTGCTGCCTGTCTCCCAATGTACACCGCTTCCTCTAATCCGAGGGGCCAGAACAACGATCTGTTTGGGCTAAAGGCACGTTTTCCTTCAGGTAATGGTGGAGGCGTATCGGCGTGATGCAAATTCGAAGGACCAGCTAATCAACGAGTTGAAATCGGTGAAGAAGAAGCTGGAGGTGGCGGTGAAGGAGCTGAAACAAGAAGTCGTCGCGCTGCAGACGGACAAAAGATCCGCACTGAACGAACATGTGCGATTGCAAAAGGAGATCTCCCGTGTCCACCAACAAATGACTGACCTGGAGAGCCAGCTTCAGTCGGCTCAGGAAGAACGTGACGAGCTCAACACTGAGCTACAGGTAAAGAGTCACCTGTCCATCTCAAAGTTGGACACACAGTGCTGGAGTAACTCAGCTGTTCAGGCAGCATCTCTGGAGAACATGAATAGGTGACGCTTCAAGTCGGGATCCTTTTTCAGACAAAGTGGTAGGCAGGGGAGGAGGAGAGAGAACTGGAGGCGTGAAAATGTCTCAAGACGTACAGGTTTGTAGATTAATTGGTTTCGGTAAAAATTGTAAATTGTTCCTACTGTGTAGGATAGTGCTAGTGTACAGGGATCGCTGGTCGGCGTGGACTCAGTGGGCCAAATGGGTGCTGTATCTCCAAACTAAAAGACCATTACAAATCAGAGACGGCAGCAGATAACCTCAGGCAAGGTGGTTCCTTGGTAGGCCAAGGTGTGATCTCCTGAGGGATACATTACTGTGGACTGGGTAAACGACTAGGGTGGAGGGGGCGGGGGGGGGGGGGGGGGGGGGGGGTGGTCAGAGAGGGAGGGGAGTGTTAGTAGAGGTTACTTAAAATTAGAGAATCCAAAGTTCATATCGCTGGGGTGTAAACTGCCCAAGCAAAATATGAAGTACTGTTCCTCCAATTTGCGTGTGACCTCACTCTGGCAATGGGGGAGGCCCAGGACAGAAAGGTGAGTGCGGGAATGGGAATTAAAAAGGCTGGCAACCGGGAGTTTGAGGAAGTTTGTTTTAGAGATACAACATGGAACAGATTCCAAATGTCCGATCAATTTTCAGCCGTTGGTGAAAAGGTTGGGAGCTGCTGCTTTAACATGTTTATCATTAAAACGAAGATAGACACAAAAAGCCGGAGTAACTCAGCAGGACAGGCAGCGAAGGAATGGGTGACGTTTTGGCTCGAGACCTTCAAAAAAAGAGAGAGAGAGAGAGAGAGAGAGAGAGAGAGTCAAAACATGGAGGGGACGGGGGGGGGGACACAATTTGTTTGGCGGCCGGGCGCGCATGTGCGCGCGCACACACACACACACACACACACACACACACACACACACGCACACACACACACACACACACACACACACACACACACACACACACACACACACACACACACACGAGGCTTCGGAGGCTCAATCCAGCGCTAAATGCAGCTCAACTCTGCCTGTCTCACCGGGTTAAGCTACAAGCCCTGACTGGACTGACGGGACACCAGCGCTGCTTCTCTGCGCTGGCCATATTTCCCGCAAGTCGAGGCAGGGTTAATCTAGGCAGAGTTGAGTTGGGTTTAGCGCTGCTTCTCTGCGCTGGCTGTGGGCCTGGGGGTACAGCTCGCGTCTGACTCCCGACCTCTCTGGCCACCCGTGGGGGTGGGGCACTCAGGTGGGGTCGGGACAGCGCCGGTGACCCGGCCGGGATCGATCCTGGCTGCGGATGAGGCGCAGGTCTGTGCCGCGTCTCCCTCCTCCAATCATCGCGCTGAATCATCATGTCCCGCCCCCATTGCCTGCTCACCGGCGTCTCTCGTCCAATCGGCGCCCTCGATCAGCAGTCCCACCTTCACTGTCTCGCGGAAAGCGGAGATTGATTAAAATCCGGATGACAAAAACTTGGGGGGGATGTCCCCCACCTCTCAAAACATGGGGGGACTCGTCCCCTCTGGCCCCCCCGGGTTTTCCGCCCCTGCCACTTGGCTGTAAACTGCCCAAGCAAAATATGAGATGTTCCTGAAATTTGTGTTTAGCCTCACTCAGACAATGGAGGAGACCGAGGACAGAAAGGTCTGTGGGAACGGGAAGGAGAATGAAAGTGTTTAGCGACCGGGAGATCAATAAACTGACCTTTAACGTCAGTGCTTTTACCAACAATCAAACCTGTCTGTCCTGCTTTACTTTCCAACAGGCCTTGCAGTTTGACAGGAACCAGCTGGTGTCATTCTCTCAAGAGAATGAAGTGCTCCAGAAACAAGTGGAGCAGATGCAGGAAGAAACTAAAAAGTGAGGAAAGATTGTTTAAAAGTTTAAGAAAGAACTGCAGATGCTGGAAAAATCGAAGGTAGACAAAAATGCTGGTGACCTATTCCTTCGCTCCATAGATGCTGCTGAGTTTCTCTGGCATTTTTGTCTACCAAAGATTGTTTAAAATATCATTTTTTAAAATATTTAATGGCACAAATATATTGACAAATTAACATTTGGGCAGCAATGGCAAATTTGGCACTTTTTGATTTTAGACTTCCTAATAACTCCCATGTCTAGTTTTACTTGCATAATGAGAGTTGGAGCCATAGTCACACAGCCGAACTCACCCATGTCAACCAATATGTCCCATCTAACCTAGTCCCATTTGGCCCATATCCCCCTAAACCTTTCCTATCCATGTACCTGTCAAAATACCTGTTAAATGTTGTTATGGTACAAAGGACAATAGGTGCAGGAGCAGGGCATTCGGCCTTTTGAGCCAGCCATTCAATGTGATCATGGCTGATCATCCCCAATCAGTACTCCGTTCCTGTCTTCTCCCCGTATCCCCTGACTCTGCCATCTTTAAGAGCCCTATCGAGCTCTCTTTTGAAAGTATCCAGAGAACCGACCTCCACCGCCCTCTGAGGCAGTGTTTCCTCGTCTCCGTTCTAAATGGCTTACCCCTTATTCTTAAACTGTGGCCCCTGGTTCTGGACTCCCCTTCAATTGTTGCCTCTGGCAGCTCATTCCACACACTCACCACTCTTTGTGGCAAAACCATAATTTTCTTGAGTTTGACTTGATTGTATTTATATCTTTTATACATATATTTATATATATTTGTATTTATAACAGAATTCCTCCTCATAGGCTCCAAATCCACACTCAGCAAAATCAATAATCTCACCATCGACGGCACCATTGTCTCCCCATCTCCCCAGGCCCACAACCTTGGCGTGATCTTTGATTCCACCCTCTCCCTTGAGCCTCACATCCGCCATGTCATTAAAACCTCCTTCTTTCACCTCCGCAACATCGCCAAAATCAGACCCTCTCTCACACCCCCAGCTGCTGAAAGACTCATCCATGCCTTCATCTCCTCCCGACTGGACTACTGCAACTCACTTCTCATTGGCATCAGCTCCAGCTACATCAACCGACTCCAACTGGTCCAGAACGCAGCCGCCCGACTCATCACCCACACCAAATCCTGGCACCACATCACTCCAGTCCTCAAACAACTTCACTGGCTTCCCATCTCCCACCGGATCCCAACAAAATCCTGGTCCTCACCTACAAAGCCCTCCACCATCTGGCCCCCCCATATCTCACTGACCTCCTCTCCCCCTACCAACCCTCACGGTCCCTCGGATCCACATCAGCCGGTCTCCTCTCCATCCACAAATCCAACCTCCGCAGTTTTGGGGACAGAGCCTTCTCCAGGGCAGCTCCCAGGCTCTGGAACTCCCTCCCCCAACTGATCCGCAATTCTGAGTCCCTCACCATCTTCCAGTCCCGCCTCAAGACCCTTCTCTTCACCTCTGCCTATCCTTAGCCCCACGTCCCCCTCCCTTTTCATCTGTGCTTGAATTGTTGCTCATTTTTTGGTTTGTTTTATTTTTGTTTCTGTTTTTGTGCCTTGCCTTGTAAAGCGACTTTGAGTCCCTGAAAAGCGCTATATAAATTCAATTTATTATTATTATTATCTGATCTGTTTGGATATCATGCATAATATTAATATGACAATAATAAATCTGAACCTAACTCTTACCCCTATTTTTATCCCCTTTGGGAGTTAAACAAAGAGCTCATTGGGTGAGGCAGCATCTATGGAGAGAAGGAATGGGTAATGTTTCGTCCGAAACGTCACCCATTCCTTCCCTCCGTAGATGCCGCCTCACCCGCTGAATTACTCCAGCATTTTGTGTCTACCTTCGATTTTATCCAGCATCTGCAGTTCTTTCTTCCACAAATAAAGAACTGTTGGGTTCAGAAGATGAGCTTCATTTTCTTGAATGTATTTAACTTGTGTTTTCTCTCCCAGAGGCATCTCTGAGCAGAAGACCCGAATGAAGAAGCTGGGCACTGATCTCACCACTGCACAGAAGGAAATGAAAGCCAAGCATAAAGCTTATGAAAATGCCGTGGGCATCCTGAGCCGCCGCCTACAGGAAGCCCTGGCTGCGAAGGAGACTGCCGAGGCCGAGCTCAGCAAGCTGAAAGATCAGGTGGTAGAGGATGGAGGCAATCACTTCCTGCAAGTACGTCATCTTTAGACCACACCTGGAATATTGTGTGCAGTTTTGGTCCCCTAATTTGAGGAAGGACATTCTTGCTATTGAGGGAGTGCAACGTAGGTTTACAAGGCTAATTCCCGGGATGGCGGTACTGTCATCTGCTGAGGGAATGGAGCGGCTGGGCTTGTACACTCTGCAGGAAACATGTTCCCGATGTTGGGGAGAGTCCAGAAGCAGGGGCCACAGTTTAAGAATAAGGGGTAAGCCATTTAGAACGGAGATGAGGAAACACTTCTTCACACAGAGAGTTGTGAGTTAGTGGAATTCTCTGCCGGTTCTCTGGATACTTTCAAGAGAGAGCTAGATAGGGCTCTTAAAGATAGCGGAGTCAGGGGATATGGGGAGAAGGCAGGAACGGGGTACTGATTGGGGATGATCAGCCATGATCACATTGAAAGGCGGTGCTGGCTCGAAGGGCCTACTCCTGCACCTATTGTCTATTATGCTTTTTTTTTAAGTGATACAGAGTGCTGGAGTAACTCGGCAGGTCAGGCAGCATCTCTGGAGAACAATGATAGATGACGTTTCGAGTGACTCTTCTTCAGTCCTGACTCGAAACGTCACCTTTCCATGTTCACCAGAGATTCTGGCGGACCCGCTGAGTCACTCCAGCACTTGGTGTCCTTTTTTTGTATAACAGCAGCTACAGTTCCTTGTGTCTGCCACTTGTGCTTTGCTAGTTTAGGTTGGAGATACAGCATGGAAACAGCCCGTTCAGCCTGACCATTGTTCACCCATTTACACTAGTTCTATGTTTTCCCACTTTCTTGTCCACTCCCTACACACTAGAGATAAATTAGAGGCTAATTAACCTACAAATCCGCATGTCTTTGGGATGTGGAAGGAAACTAGAGCACCTGGAGGAAACCCACGTGGTCACAGGGAGAATGTGCAAACTCCATTTGGACAGTACCCGAGGTCAGGATTGATCCCGAGTCTCTGGAGGTGTGCAGCAGAAACTCTACCAGCTGTGCCACCAGTAATGTATAAAGCATGGAAACAGGCCCTTCGGCCCAAATCGTCCATACCGACCAAGATGTCCCATTTGCCCGCACTTGGCACTTATCCCTCTAAACCTTCCCTGTCCATATTTTGGGAAAATAACTGCGTTGCGAGCCTGAAACTCCCTTGCTCTTAACCTCTTTTGACAGTTTTTATAACCGATTTTCTATAACATATTTATGAGGAACAAATCTATTGTGTTGCAGTAGTATTACCTACTGGGGTCGGTCGGTTGGCAGTCTTTCTTGAATCGTGCTGTGAAGCAACTCCGTACCTTGTTCTTTGTTCACAGGAGCAGATTCAGGCTTTGCTGCAGGAGCTGCAGGCGGTGAACCACAGCAAGAGCATCCTTGAGAAGGAGCTGCAAGAGGTCATCTCCGTCACCACTCAGGAGCTGGAGGATTACCGAGAGAAGGTGCTGGAGCTAGAGGACGAGGTAAACACTGAATCATTCACATGGCGGTTGCCTGACCCTCGATTCAACTTGGTGATTTCATTTCACGTGGTTTATTCAGGCACCTTGCATTTTACCTGTGTTTGATTTATACATTTTTAGAAATAACGCTCTTGTTTAATTAATATCAAAACATAATTTACGCACTGTACTTTTGAAACTAATGTAATCGCGTATTTATGCATTTTTGAATTACAAGCTGCTTTTCGGGAAGGTAACCCCCGCATAAAATACAAGGTGTCTTTACTGTATCAAGATTGTTACACTTTATAACTGAAACTCTTGCATTCGTAAGAAAGTTAGTTTGAAATGGAATCTGACCCCCCCCCCCCCCCCCCCCCCTCCAGGTCTGCATAAAATACACTGCACATAAATCTCTTTATTTTGTTTTTATTACAAATTGTTTATGCACTGTGATGGTTTTCCTTCTCTCTCCCTACCACAAAGCTTCAAGAGTCGAGAGGTTTCAGGAAAAGGGTAAGACGGCTGGAAGAAGCCAATAAGAAATTGACCCTGGACTTGGAACACGAGCGAGGGAAGCTGGTCGGCCTGAACCAGTCCCACTCTGCCCTGAAGGAACACACCAACATCTTGGAGACTGCCCTGTCCAAGAGAGAAGCAGATCTAGTGCAGCTTAACCTTCAGGTATAAACGTGACACAGGATGCCACGGTGGCACAGCGGGTAGAGCTGCTGCCTCACAGCATCCAAGACGTGTGTTTGATCCTGACCTCGGGTGCTGTCTGTATGGAGTTTGCACATCCTCCTTGTGACCGCAAGGGTGTCCTCCGAGTGCTTTGGTTTCCTCCCACACCCAAAAACGTGCGGGTTTGGAGGTTATTTGGCCTCTGTACAATTTGCCCATAATGTGTAGGGAGTGGATGAGAAGATGGGATAACATATAACTAGTGTGAATGGGTGATCAATAGTCGACATGGGCTTGCAGGGCCGAAGAGTCTGATTCCATGCTGTATCTCCAAACTAATCTAAACTAGAGCTCCTTTCAGTAATCATTCTACCTCTATTCCTGCTCTGATACTGTAGAGTAGGGTTGGCAACCTTGTTCTGCATAGGGGGGAGGACACATGTCTGTGAGCGGATGGCGGGCCACATCTATCATGTGTACACGTGGGTCCCGCGATGGATGGCAGGCATCAAATCACGTGTTCACATAGATCCCGCTACCCGGAACACTGGCCCCTAGTTACGGGCGCTCACCATCATGGCGTTCTTAGTTGCGGGCGCTCACCAACATGGCGTCCTTACTTACGGGAGCTCACCAACATGGTGTCCCTAGTTACGGGCGCTCACCAATATGGCGTCCCTAGTTACGGGCGCTCACCAACATGGCGTCCCTAGTTACGGGCGCTCGCCAACATGGCGTCCCTAGTTACGGGCGCTCACCAACATGGCGTCCCTAGTTACGGGCGCTCACCAACACGGCGTCCCTAGTTACGGGCGCTCACCAACAGGGCGTCCCTAGTTACGGGCGCTCACCAACACGGCGTCCCAAGTTACGGGCGCTCACCAACATGGCGTCCCTAGTTACGGGCGCTCACCAACACGGCGTCCCTAGTTACGGGCGCTCACCAACATGGCGTGCCTAGTTACGGGCGCTCACCAACATGGCGTACCTAGTTACGGGAGCTCACCAACATGGCGTCCCTAGTTACGGGCGCTCACCAACATGGCGTCCCTAGTTAAAGACGCTCACCAACATGGCGTCCCTAGTTACGGGCGCTCACCAACATGGCGTCCCTAGTTACAGATGCTCACCAACATGGCGACCCTAGTTACAGACGCTCACCAACATGGCGACCATAGTTACGGGCGCTCACCAACACGGCGTACCTACGGACCATTGCCTGGGCTCTGTCCTGAAGGCAGCGGCTCAAATACTCGTACTCACTCGTCCCCGGCCTATTGACACCCCGATCCCGACAGTGACGCCCAGACACAGCAGGTGCGCGGCCGTGCCGGCGGCTTTGCGCAGGATGCGGTACAGCCAGAACTCGGTGGCTGTGCCATTGCGGCCTCCTTGCGTCTCCGCGCCTGGGCACTGCGGTCTCCGTCCCGGGAGGTACCGGAAATGAAGGAAGTCTGCGGGTCGGACGAATACGGGAAAAAAAATGCCTGCGGGCCAGACGATTTCGGGTTATGGGCCGCATTCGGCCCAGGGGCCATAGGTTGCCGAACCCCTGCTGTAGAGCAAACTAAGAAGTTTATTGAAATGTTGGAGGCACTCGAATAGTAACCCAGTGTGGAAATAATTATTTATTAACCTTATTTGTTATTGATCATTATTTCTGGGGGTTTGGGGGTAAAGGTACAAGCAGTTCTTAAGCGAAAGGAGGAGGAGGACCTGCAGATGAAGCAGCTTGTACAAGCTCTGCAGATCGCTCTGGAAAAGGAGAAAGAAAAAGTAAATGAACTAAAACAACAGGTCAGTGGCAACTTCAAGCCTTCGTTTCAAGGATGGCAGAAATTAACTACTCGTTTGTGGCGGTTCAGTAGTTTTTCTACAGTGTTTGTTGGGAGTGGTGTCGTGGTCCAATTCTCTGGCTGTTCATCTCTCTCCACATTCAGGCTGAAAAAAACCCGACAACGTGGAAAAGTCACAAAATTCTTTCTGAATTTAAAGACAATAGGTGCAGGAGTAGGCCATTCAGCCCTTTGAGCCAGCACCGCCATTCAATGTGATCATGGCTGATCATCCGCAATCTGTACCCCGTTCCTGCCTTCTCCCCATATCCCCTGACTCCGCTATCTTTAAGCCTATCTAGCTCTCTTTTGAAAGTATCCAGAGAACCGGCCTCCACCACCCTCTGAGGCAGAGAATTCCACAGACTCACAACTCTCTGTGTGAAAAAGTGTTTCCTCGTCTCCTTTCTAAATGGCCTACCCCTTATTCTTAAACTGTGACCCCTGGTTCTGAAATCCCCCCAACATCGGGAACATGTTTCCTGCCTCTAGCGTGTCCAAACCCTTAATGATCTTATATGTTTCAATAAGATCGCCTCTCATCCTTCTTAACTCCAGAGTATACAAGCCCAGCCGCTCCATTCTCTCAGCATATGGCAGTCCTGCCATCTCGGGAATGAACCTTGTAAACCTACGCTGCACAATGTGTGATCACGGCTGTTTTGTGAGTTAGTAACTGGCCTCTCACATTTTACGCATGGCTGTTATGTGCTTGAAAAGCAGTGCGTAATTCAAAAACACGTAAATGAAGCACATACACGACCAAGCTATCAGCAGTAAATTTAAGGATGTTGTACGAAAAATACCAGCACACAAGTGTAGCTTTGATATTAAAGCAGCAAGCAAAATTTTTCAAAAAAGAATATATCAAACATGCGTAAAACACGAGGTACCTGTACACTGCAAAATAAATTGCTTCATCCATTTTATAGTGTAGTCTGTGAATAAAAATAAAGTGATTAACATTATACCGAAGGTAGACAAAATTGCTGGAGAAACTCAGCGGATGAGGCAGCATCTATGGAGCGAAGGAATAAGTAACGTTTTGGGTAGCTAGTGTAAGGGGTGATCACTGGTCAGCACAGACTCAGTGGGCCAAAGGGCTCTGTTTCTATGCTGCATCTCTAAAGTCTAAAGGATGTGGAGCTGTCTACACTTGTTTAAACTGTGTGAGAAGGGTTTACCAAGTTAAAATAAATAGTGAAGTATGAAATGGAAATCATGAGAGGAAAGTATTTTCATTTCCGTAAACAAACTGTAAATGCTGCTTCATTTACTGCATGTAGACAAAAATACTGGAGAAACTTAGCAGGTGAAGCAGCATCTATAGAGCGAAAGAATGAGATGCTACCTGACCTGCTAAGTTACTCCAGCACTTTGTATTTTGCTCAAGATTCCAGCATCTGCAGTTCATTGTGTCTCCATTACCAAATCTAATTAGTCGAAGGTAGACAAAAATGCTGGAGAAACTCAGCAATGGAGCGAAGGAATGGGTGACCCTTACGGGTCTCGACCCGAAATGTCACCCATTCCTTCGCTCCATAGATGTTGCCCCACCCGCTGAGTTTCTCCAGCATTTTTGTCTACCTTCGATTGTTCCAACATCTGCATGTTCCTTCTTAAACACTTCATTTACTGCATGTATCTTCCTGTTTGAATTATTTCTAGGTGTCTGCAAGCAAGGCTGAGGCTGGGCATAATCGGCGCCACTATAGAGCAGCTGCCCTTGAGCTCAATGAGGTGAAGAGGGAGCTGCAAGCTAAGGAACGGCAGGTAGAAGCACTGCAGGCAGAAGCTGACAAACTCCAGTAAGTCAGGAGCGCAGCTGTAATTGCAGCTGTTGAAAAAGCTACTTTTCTTAACAACAAAACAGGTTTGCTTCTTAATAAACAGACACCACACAAACTGTTTGGTAGACCAGTTCAAAACTTTACTTATTATCGGCCGATGGAAGGGAGCGAGAATTCCAGCTAAGTGACCAATGTAGACACTCGACTGTCCTCGGTCCACTTCCCTGAACAACAGAATTACATTGCATTAAATAGGGTTTTTTTCGTCCCCTTAGCACATTCCACAGACATTAGTCATGGTCAGAGGTACAGGAAAAGGTTTCCACAGAATGCATCACATCAAAGGCATTTTGTTTACATGGTACAAGATATACTAAAAACATTGGCCATTTAGTTTAGGTCATTTTATCTTCAAAGAGATCACCCTAGCTCTTTCGCTGCTTCCTCTCTGTCACTTGGTCCCTCATAAACATTGGCCATTTGGTTTACGACATCATATCTCAAAGAGATCTCTCTAGCTTCTCCTCTCTGCTTGTCACTTGGGAGACAATGTTATAGGATTTATTATCTCACACACCGCAACCTGAGGCAAGCCTAATTTGAGACTAAATATAAGCTGTAAACTAGCCCAGAAGCCAATTTAATATCTTCTTATATTTTTAACTAAAATTTGGCTTCATCACTGTAATTGTAGTTGTTATAAACGCTGTGCACATTGGAACTGGAGTTCAAATCATAAGGCCATTAGTGATAGGAATAGAATTGGGCCATTTGGCCCATCAAGTCTACTCCGCCATTCAATTATGGCTGATCTATCTCCATCCTAACCCCATTCTCCTGCCTTCTCCCCATAACCTCTTGATACTAATCAATCAAGAATCTATGTATCTGCCTTAAAAATATCAACTGACGGCCTCCACAGCCTTCTATGGCAAAGAATTCCACAGATTCACCATCCGCTGATCAAATAAATGTATCCTTGTCTCCTTCCTAAAAGAATGTCCTTCAATTCTGAAACTGTGACCTCCAGTCCTAGACCCTTCCATTAGTGGAAACATCCTCGCCACATCCCAATCCGCCACACCCACCGTGACCTGAGCTGCTAAGTTACTCATCCAAATCCCCATTTGATGTGCTCCAGCTGTTTCTCCTTGCACTCCCACCCTTCTCTCACTGTCTGCAGGGGAACGTGACATTGTCCGTCTTTGCCAGATTGGTTTCATTTCTCATCCCTCTGGTAACACCAGGCAAAGTTCTCTGGTGTCTGCAGCTGAGCTTTTTCTGTAGTGGAACACAAACTGCCGGAGTAACTCAGCGGGTCAGGCAGCGACTCTGGAGAGCATTTCAAAGGCAAGGTTTCAAATCCTTGGCACTCAAGATTCCAACATCTGTACTTCCTTGTGCCTCTCAGCTTCAATTCAATTCAATTCAACTTTATTGTCATTGCACAGATACAAGTATAGGTACAACAAAATGCAGTTTAGCGTCTGGTCATAGTCATAGTGCAAGATAGGAATTTAAAAAAAATACAGAACAAGCATACATTAGAGTAAGAAGAGTACTGGTTAACAATGTGGATGGAGAGACCAAAGATATCTAGCGACGGGAGTCCGAGTTCAGCAATGTAAGTGTGTTGTTGAAAAAGCTGTTCCTCATCCTGCTAGTTCGAGACCTGAGGCTCCTGTACCGCCTCCCTGATGGGAGGAGGGCAAACAGTCCATGGTTAGGGTGAGAGGGGTCCTTGATGATCTTCCTGGCTCGTCTCAGACACCGTTTTCGGTGGAGGGCATCCATGGCAGGGAGCGGGGCACTGATGATGTGCTGAGCGGTTTTCACCACCCGTTGTAGTGCCTTCCTATCCGCTGCGGTGCAACTGCTGTACCATACCATGAAGCAGGTGGTCAGGATGCTTTCGATGGTACAGCGGTAAAAGTTGGTCAGGATCTGGGGGGACAGGAGAGCTTTCTTGAGCCTCCTCAGGAAGTAAAGGCGCTGCTGCGCCTTTTTGATCAGTTTGGTGGTATTGAGGGACCAGGACAGATCCACCGAGATGTGTACCCCGAGGAATTTGTAGTTGGAGACGTGCTCCACCTCAGTCCCGTTTATATGGATGGGGGTATGTCTGCCCCCTCTGTTCTTCCTGAAGTCAACAATAATTTCCTTCGTCTTCTTGGAGTTGAGGATGAGGTTATTGTTGGCACACCAGGCTGCCAGGTGCTGGACATCTTCCCTGTAGGCTGACTCATCGTTGTCACTGATCAGCCCTACCACCCGTGGTGTCGTCGGCAAATTTAATGATGGCGTTGGAGCCATACTTAGGGATGCAGTCATGGGTGAAGAGGGAGTAGAGGAGAGGGCTGAGCACACAGCCCTGTGGCATGCCGGTGTTCAGTGTTATAGTGGAGGAGGTGAGGTTGTTGACCCTAACAGACTGTGGTCTGTTGGTGAGGAAATCCAGTGTCCAGTTGCAGAGGGAGGTGCAGAGGGAAGCTTCTCTTATTATAGAGTTTGCAGACTGGAATTGAATTAAAATTACAGCCATTTATCACACTGATTTGGAGCATATAGTCATACAGTCCAGAAACAGGCCTTTTGGCCCAACTCACCTGTGCCAACCAAGATGCCTCATCTAAGCTAGTCTCATTTGCCCACGTTTGGCCCATAGCCTTTAATTGGGAGTGAGATGCAGAGGGGAAGATGGGCAGTGCATAGAAATAAGAGGGTCGGATGAGATGAGGAAAAAAAATAGGGGGGTGGAATTGGGATGGGAAGGGTAGAGATAGGCTGGAATGAGGCATAGCGGACATTTGAGGCGTGACGCCTGTATGGTCGTGAGTAGTCGCCCAAAGAGTCGTACCTTTTTCTGGTCGCCGCAGGATTTTCAACGTTGAAAATTTTCCATGACCTGCTGCGACTATGACGGGTGCCGGCAGTCGCTGACAAAATCGTTTAAGTGGGACAGGCCCTTAGAGCCCACAACTTTGTAAGACATGGCCTCTGCTCTGCAACACACGCTGGCAGGAATATTATGACTGGCAGATTCAATTGTCGTAATTAAACAGGATTTGTTTAATAATCGGAAAAGATAGGATGTGCGAGGCTAAGGGGAGAGGGCGAGGGGGTGAGATTGGTTGGATTGCTACTGTAGAGCCAATATTGGATGCAATGGGCTGAATAGTCTTCTGTCCTAAGATAATTTCTCGAAGGAGAAAGAATAATTTTTCAACTATTTATTTTCCTAGTTCTTGCTACTTTTTGAGACTATTTTAGACACTAGACAATAGGTGCAGGAGTAGGCCATTTGGCCCTTCATTGTGATCATGGCTGATCATCCCCAATCAGTACCCTGTTCCTGCCTTCTCCCCATATCCCCTGACTCCGCTATTTTTAAGAGCCCTATCTAGCTCTCTCTTGAAAGCATCCAGAGAACCTGCCTCCACCGCCCTCTGAGGCAGAAAATTCCACAGACTCGCCACTCTCTGTGAGAAAAATTGTTTCCTCGTCTCCGTTCTAAATGGCTTACTCCTTATTCTTGTCGCCCCTGGTTCTGGACTCTCCCAACATCGGGAACATGTTTCCTGCCTCTAGCGTGTCCAAGCCCTTAACAATCTTATATGTTTCAATGAGATTCTCTCTCATCCTTCCAAACTCAAGAGTGTACAAGCCCAGCTGCTCCATTCTCTCAGCATATGACAGTCCCGCCATCCCGGGAATTAACCTTGTAAACCTACGCTGCACTCCCTCAATTTTCTGCATTTAATTGTGGAAAATGAATATTTCCTATATATATCCAATGTATAATGGCGACAGAATCCACAGCAATTTCATTTGTTGAGCAGATTCACAGATGTTTAGCACAATAGATTGTGCAGCTTTGCGGTGTCATCAGTTTCAGCTGCGCAGCTGGGTACCTTGTTCCTCCTAGCGATGTGATTTTTCAATGCTCTCTCGTCCCTCGCTGTGATACCTCAGCATTAACCTAACCCAGTTCCCTTGTGCTCCGTTGCAGAGTCCAGGATAAGGAACATTCTCAGGAGGTAGCACGTTTCCAGGAGGAATTGGCTGCAGCTCATTCTCAGCTGAAAATACTGCAGCGTCAGCTGGATGAGCAGCTCGACAAACCCGTCACTATAAACCAGGAGGTAAAACGTTCCCTGAGCCTGAAACGTAGGTTTAGATTTGTTATTGTTACACCAGATACAGAGTGAAGAATGTAGTGCTCAACATTGTTGCGCATCAGTTCCATGGACTATGGTATATATACACTGTCTTTGTGCCATCTTAGATGTTAAATTGGTTTCAACATGGCACTCAACCCTTGTTAAATTTGAAGTCATGATATATGCAATGTTGTCTTCAGTCACGTGCGTTTTCAGTTGTTTCCCGATTGGATTTAATTTTCATTCATTCAGTAGTTTCTTTAGAGTGTGACCACAATTTTCCAGCAAATAATCTGAGGGAGTGCTACGTTGCTGTATGTATTTGATTGATTTGATTTTTGATTTTGATTCAATTTATTGTCATTGTCTTCAAGTCAGAGACAACGAAATGCTATTTCCC
The DNA here is from genome assembly GCF_010909765.2 of Amblyraja radiata. NCBI lineage: Eukaryota > Metazoa > Chordata > Chondrichthyes > Rajiformes > Rajidae > Amblyraja > Amblyraja radiata. Next base: position 37,981,875 of record NC_045980.1, read on the forward strand.
ATACAGCCATACGAATAAAAAAATTAAAATAAACACAGAACACAATAGTCCACAACACAAACATCCCCACAGCAGCACCAAAGTTCCCCACTGAGGGAAGGAACCAAAGTCCAGTCAATCTCCTCGCTGATGTTCCTCGATGTTCACCTGTGGTCGTGGCCTCCCGAGACCCCCGCAGTAGCCACTGTGGGCGGCCCGATGTTCAGGCCCTCTCGCATGGAACGATGGAACCCTGACGTCGAACGGAAAAACATCCTCAGCGGCCTGGACCTCTGAATCGGCCACCTGATTGAAAGATACAGCATGGAAATGGGTCCTTCGGCCGACCAAGTCCACGCTGACCGTCAATCACCTGTTCACACTAGTTCTATGTTATCCCACTTTCTCATCCACTCCCCACACCCGAGGAAACATTTAAAGGACAATTAACCTACAAACACGGATGACTGGGATGTGGGAGAAAACTCAAGCACCCGGAGGAAATCCACGCAGTCACAGAGAAAACGTGCAAACTCCACACACACAGCACCCAACGTCAGGATCAAACCCAGGTCTCTGGCGCTGTGAGGCAGCAGCTCTACCATTTGCATAATTGTGCCACTCTCTTTCCAGACGTTGTAATAATTCCTATCTGAGGATTTGAATTGATGAAACCAATCAACTTGACGCTCTCTCCCACAAACTCCAAGCTCACCAGGGTACTGGTGAACCTCTCATTTTGTTTACCTTTTTACCTCTGCAATCAATCTAAAATCATCATTCTTCCACCTGCTCAGAACGGTGTACTTCTTGGCATGTTCTAGAATTCAGGATGTCGTTCTAGAAAAAATTTACAAAATCTTTTCTAGATCACAATCCAGCTTTTGGAAAGTCTTGAAAATCCATGGAACAACCACAAATTACAAAAATGCTGAAGCCTTATTGAAGTACAGTAGTTGGTCAACGTTTTGCATTTTATTGCCATCACTAATGTTGTGGCACTGAATTTATTGAAGGTCTTAATCTTAATGACAGATTTAATCGAGCGCTGCATGGCATCGGTACCTGTGGCCATCTGTCCCATTTGCTGTGGAGATCAGATGGCGGCTGTGGGAGGTCATTTAGGGCAGTGGGTGGATTATTGAGATCACTGAAAAAGAAAATGTGTTCTTTACAGGTGGAGGACTTGAAATGGGAAGTTGAACAGAAGGAACGTGACTTCCGAGCCTTAAAGCAGCAGCTATCAATGACCGAGCAGCGGAGTCAGAAAGAGTTGGAAGGCCTCCAGGAAGCTTTGCAGGTGGGAGCTGTTGCAACGGACACGCATATTTCAATTCAATGCTACTTGCTGAACAGACTGAGATGTTTAGCTTTTGAGACAGATTTCCCCTGAAACATTTAGTTTTTTTTAAATTTAGAAATAAAAAATAACAATTTAATTTGGGAAAAATTCAGCATAATGAAATGGCCTTCATTACTGCATTTGACGGGCTCCAGTGTGAGGCAAGCTGGATGTTGGTGCTGAGGTTCAGTGGACTGGACAGGCAAGATCATGTAACCATGTTAATTCATGCAGAGCTACCTTCTCCTCTCTCCACTTTGTGATTTGTGATCAGTCTTTTGATGCTTTTCATTACAGTCCTGTGGAGAAATGTTACCATATCCAGTTGTTTGGCTTGGTTGAAACAAGGAACTGCAGATGCTGGCTATCAAAAAAGATGCAAAGTGCTGGGGAACTCAGCAGATCAGGCAGCATGTTGTTCAAAAGGGAACTGCAGATGCTGGAATATCGAAGGTACACACAATTGCTGGGGAAACTCAGCGGGTGCAGGCAGCAGGCAGCAGGCAGCATCTCTGGAGAACATGGATATGGGGTTGGGTCTGAAGAAGGGTCCGTACCCAAAACATCGCCTATCCATGTTCTACGGAGATGCTGCCTGACCTGCTGAGTTGCTCCAGCTTTTTGTGTCTATCTTAGACTTTCTGGACGTCAGGAAAGACAGATCCAATTCTTACCCAGGGACAGCTAGTACACTTAATTGTTTATTTTCTTTTTTTACTTTTAGTAATCGTTAGAATTACTAACAATTTTGTTGGCAGCATTATTAAACTATGCTCTCAACTAATTTTCAGCATTTTTTTTTTGCTTGCGAGTAATTGAAATATATACTGCAACTAAAGACCTTTCTTCCTGTGCATTCTTAAGGGCATTAAAACGAATTTGGAGGATCTGCAGGAGGAACTTGCCACAACTCGCAAGGACAAGTTCATGCTCCAAACCAAGGTGACGGAACTAAGAAACAGCATGAAGACATTACTGCAGCAAAACCAGCAGCTAAAGGTGGACCTCAAGCAGAGAAAAACACGCAAGGTCAGTGGGCAATTCCACGGCAAAATAAAACGGTTTCCATTCGACAGTAAAGGGCCTGTCCCACTTACCGAAAAATGTCAAAGTCACGGACGCCTGTATGGTCGTGAGTAGTCGCCCAAAGAGTCGTACCTTTTTCTGGTCAACCGCTGGATTTTCAACATTTTGAGAATTTTCGGGGACCTGCTGTGACTATCACGGGTGCCCCCAAGTCGCTGAAAAAATCGCGTGTAGGACAGGCCCTTAATCTGTGCCCCAAACACCTCCTCGCTCAGATGTCTGATTAGCTGTGTTATGTGCACAGGGTTTCGTTTTAGGTGTTTTAATTTTGGAGATACAGTGTGGAAACAGGCCCACCGAGTCCACACCGACCTGCGATCCCCGCACACTAACACTACCCTACACACACTAGGGACAATTTCACATTTACACCAAGCCAGTTAACCTACAAACCTGTACGTCTTTGGAGTGTGGGAGGAAGCAGGTCACGGGGAGAACGTACACACTCCATACAGACCAGCGGCCATAGTCAGGATCAAACCCGAGTCTCTGGCGCTGTAAGGGAGTAGCTCTACTGCTACGCCACCGTGCTGCACACGATGTGATCTTGGCCATTGTCTGTGTAATAAGAAGAGGTTTTGCAGAGGAAGGCAGTTAATATTCACCAGATTGTTTAGTTTAGAGATATACACACAGAAGGGTCGCAACCCGAAACGTCACCTATCCATGTTCTACAGAGATGCTGTCTGACCCGCTGAGTTACTCCAGCACTCTGTGAAACGTCACCTATCCATGTTCTACAGAGATGCTGCCTGACCCGCTGAGTTACTCCAGCACTCTGTGAAACGTCACCTATCCATGTTCTCCACAGATGCTGCCTGACCCGCTGAGTTACTCCAGCACTTAGTGTCTTTTTTTGAGTAAAGGCTTGTTGGCATGTTCAGATACCATAAGTGCAATGTAATACTGAATAAATAAACTTTATTTTGAACAGCGAATAGAGCTGAAAGGAGATGCTGTTTCATCAAATCCGGTAACGCCGGTAAAGATCCCCGATTGTCCAGTGCCGGCCTCCATCCTTGAGGAATTACTCAAGCCACCGACTGCTGTGAGCAAAGAACCTCTCAACAACCTACACAGCTGTTTAAAGCAGCTCAGGTAAGACCCACTTACGCAGCTGCGTTCGCGCGATCTCCCCACCTCTCCTCCCCCAAACCATGTCCCCTTGCATAGTCTCCCCAACATATATGCAACAGAACATCAAAGTGGTCGGGGTCATCAATGCCATTGTTTGGAAATAAGATGATTTGGCATTGCAGAATAACCGAAACAATGATGGAGTAAATGTACAGTCTCTTGCCCAGAGAAAGGGAATCATGTAGCTTAAATCCACAAAGGACATAGGTTTCAGGTGGGGGGGGGAGAGATTTAGTTGGAACCTGAGGCGTAACCTTTTTATACAAAGGGTATTGGGTGCATGGACTGAGCTGCTGGAGGAGGTTGTTGAGGCAAGTACCATCGCAACCTTTAAGCAACATTTCGACATGTACACGGATAGGAAAGGTTTAGAGGGATATAGGACAAATGTGGGTAGGTGGGACTAGTGTAGCTGGGGCATGATGGTCGCGCAGGCACGAAGGACCTGTTTCCATGCTCTCGGAGTCTATGTGGCCCTCGGTTTTAGATTTCACACATTGGTTATTAGACCAAAGATGGGGCGCAGCGTGGTTCCAATCTGTTCTTTTTTGAGGCACGCTACACATTACATCTCGCCTGTTTTAGGCACCCTGCCTTTGTGACTGTATCATGGACAATCTATTGTGACTAGAGTCTGTTCTATGTTTAAGAAAGAACTGCAGATGCTGGAAAAATCGAAGGTAGACCAAAATGCTGGAGAAACTCAGTGGGTGAGGCAGCGTCTGGAGTGAAGGAATGGGCGACGTTTCGGGTCGGATTCTGAATGGGAGGGGGAGTTGAAGTGCTGGGCCACAGGGAGATCAGGTTGGTTATTGCCCCAGAGTCTGTTCAATCCTCGGTATCCAATATGTCAGGACATCCCATTTATTTTAGGCAGGGAGAATAAAACCACTTTTATTGGAGAATGAACAAATGATATTATAATCATCTAATCCCAAGCAATAACATGTGTCAGATTGGGGAAGAATAATATGATGTGTTTGTCTGTTACAAATGCAATAAATTCAACTGTGAGAGAATGAACAATAGGATGTTTAACAGAGATTAGAGATTTACCTCCTTGTGTTTTGAATAGATTCTGTTAAGTGTTTAAGAAAGAACTGCAGATGCTGGAAAAATCGAAGGTAGACAAATATGCTGGAGAAACTCAACGGGTGAGGCAGCATCTATGGAGCGAAGGAATAGGTGACGTTTCAGGTCGTCTCGACCCGAAACGTCACCTATTCCTTCGCTCCGTAGATGCTGCCTCGCCCGCTGAGTTTCTCCTGCATTTTTGTCTACCTTCTGTTAAGTGTTAATGATTTTCGATTACAATCTCTGAAATGTGACCGTATTATAGCTGACATAATTCACCGCGTGCAGGTTGTGTGATACATGGAAACATAGAAAAATAGGTGCCGGAGTAGGCTATTTGTCCCTTCGAGACATTAAATGTTTTATGAGGGTTAAGCCATTGGGACGACAGCAGTGGGACTGTTTCCTGTACTATGGGGAAAGGATTGCATGTATGATCTTTTTCTGCTCCCACCCAAAGGCAAGAGATGGACTGTTTGCAGCGGCAGATGGAGGAGCACACGGTAACCGTGCACCAGTCTATGTCATCATGGACGCAGATCGAGGGGCAGTTGATGGAACTTGCTGTGGATGGCCCCATTGCAGCAGCAGAGCAGTGCAGTAACAGTACAGAGGTCAACCTTGACAATAGTGCAAATACTCAGCACCTGAACGGGAAAGCCCAATAGAGAACGGCCGCTGTACTGTAGCAGACATCAACACCCTCCGCAATGCCGATGAGTATGAATGTTTTCCGAACCTCCTCGTGATCCATTTACAATCTGATTTTCTTGCCACCCAAGAGAAAAGTAGTTAAGGTGACCCCTTCACACCATCCTTTTACAAGTTGAAGTGCCACCTGTAACTTAAATGCACGCCATGTGCAGTTTTAATTTGACTGCAGGGGCCTTTACGAAGGGATGGGGAGAGCAAGCGATGTGGAGGATTAGCTTTATGGAGGCATGTCCATTGGCCGTGAAATGGTACAGACTAAGATGGGAGCAATTCCTCACTGAAGCATCCCAATCCTTGCTTCAGGATGTGGGTAATGAGCTTGAGGTGAGTAGTCTGCCTTCAAGAAGGGTTTAAAAGGTTTAAAAATTATTGATTCTAATTTATTACAATTACCTTCACTGTAGCTGGTTGTAACTTTTGTTGGAGTTCTGAAAGTTGTCAATTTAATTTGGAAGTTGGTGGTGTATTTAAGTTTAAGACTTGGGCAGCATTATATCGGTACTGAATAAGTCAAAGTGTAACCAAGGATATAAATGAAGTTTGTACACTTTTGTCTGAATGTTACTGAATCTTTTATTTCCCCCTTGAAGAAAGTAGAGTTTAAAAAAGAAACGTGCATTGCATCTTTTAATCTCCACGTTTGTTGAGCAAGGCAAGCCAAAATAATATAACTTGCCCTACCACCGGCAGAAAAGTCTCTTTTGAATGTGTTTGCTTTTTGCTTCTGTGAGCACGCACGCACACTAATACACGGCCTCGTCCAAACGGCCCATTATAAACGTTTCTTTGTAACACTGTTAGAGAACCAGATCTCTCAAAAACATTAGCACTCTGGGTTTGATAAGGTGGGTGGATAAAGGTTTGGATTCAAATTTAACGGAGCTGACGACACACAATGTCCTCTGTTGGCAATTGGGCCGAGTAAAATGGAAATGTTACACAAGCTTCCAAGGTGGAATTATTTGCAGGTTGGAGCTTTAAACTACAACTATCTGCGAACATCGCAAGTTATTACCTCATTGACATGTTTCATAACCTGCCAACCTTGATAGGAGAAAGAAAAATTATACACACACACACACACACACACACACACACACACACACACACACACACACACACACACACACACACACACACACACACACACACACACACACACACACACACACACCTTGGGTTAGTTTTTTTCTCACCAAATTGTTTATACGTAACAATACTTAATGCTTTATGAAGCGAAGGCATGTATATACAACTGCCAAATAAGCTTAGAGATGCCGCCTTCAAATCAGCAACATAGAAGCTGTGCTGAATTGTAGTAATGTAAAAGACTAACTCGATCCGCTTTAACCATAATCAATATTTGTGCACTACAACAACTTTTTCCTTTCTCAGTCTCAGTTTAATTTCAGCTTCATATTTTTGTTTGTTTTTGGTCTGCCTTTACTCTGGAGAACTACTTACAACAGACTATCTTGTACAATATGAAAGAACTGTAAGCATGTTAAGAAACCTTGTGCAGAATATTGCTGGAGAAAAATGTGCAATAAACTATTTTTGGTAATAGTTTTTCACGTGTGCTTTTATATTTACATTTAATTGTTCGTTCAACTTATTTATAATGTGCATGCCAGATGCAAATTAAACATCTGCAGTCATCTGCATAATTAGTTTAACAAAGCTGTGTGCAAATCAATATTGAACCTGAAAACTAACAAGTTAATCACAGCTTACTTTTATTCCACCATCCCATACAAGTACATTTGAACAATGCCCTTGTGTGAACAAGTGATAGAACATAAAACAGTGCAGATAGACACAATGCTGGAGTAACTCAGCGTGACAAGCAGCATTTCTAGAGAGAAGGAATGGGTGATATTTCAGGTCGAGACCCTTCAGTCTGAAGAAGGGTCTCGACCAAAATGTCACCCATTCCTTCTCTTGAGAAATGCTGCCTGTCCCGCTGAGTTACTCCAGCATTTTGTGTCTATCTTCGGTTTAAATCAGCATCTGCAGTTCCTTCCTACATATAGAACGGTGCAGCACAGGAATGGGCCCCTCAGCCCACAATGTTTATGCCGAACATGATACCAAGTTTAAAAACTGATCTCAACTGATCCGTAACCCTCCATTCCTTGCACTTCCATGTGCCTGTCTAAAAGCCTCTTAAATGCAACTATCGTATCTGCCTCCACCACCACTCCTGGTAGTGTGTTCCAGGCACCCACCTGTGTGGAAAAACCTGCCCTGCACATCTCCATAAACTTTCCCCCCTCTCAGCATTTAGCTGTGCCCTCTATCTAGTGTTTGACAGTTCCACCCTGGAGGGAGTTCTGACCATCTACCCTTTCTATGTTGAAAATAATCCCAATGTGAGGAGAACCAATTCCAGGGAAAAAATTGTGAAGCATGAATTAGCAAAATTAACTTTCAGCTGCTTGTAGCCATTGCTTGATTCCTGGAGAATTAAAAAAAAAAAGCATTTGGTCTGATTCTTTGTATGGTTTTTGTACTGCATAGTTTTTCTTCTGTTCACTCACCATGCCACAGTGCATAACAGGTGGTGTATGACCTTGGTGAGGTTTAATTAACGCTATTAAAGTTGCTTGTTCTGTAATTAATTGTCAGGAAATTATAGCCATTATGTATATAATCTAAAATAGTACAACTACACAAAATGAGGTTTTGACAAAACTATGAAACATGTGGTTTAAACACATTGCTCTTTGTGTGTATGTATGGTTTTTATTTAAAAGTATGAAAATTATTATAACTTCTTCGAAAGGAGGGATGATTTTTCCTTTAATTTTGTAAGTAAAATATTCCAGTCAACTTTATTGACATTACTGCACAGATAATTCCTTATCTCCCCCAAAATTAGCAATTTGTTCAGTCTTTCTTAGATTTCTTTTAAAGAGCATTATTTGACCTTTTCTAAACAAAACATTTACATAGCTATTGGTTTCTTTTTGTTCAATAAAATGTTCGATAATGAAAATTTCTGCAGTTTCTGCTAATCTTTGTGTAGCTTAGAATCGGAATGCCTTTTGATAATATGTCATATTACAAGGCACAGATAAGTGATTCATCTTCACTTAAAGCAGTGCATTGCTGCTGTGCCAATGATATTTTTTTAAGTATCAGGAATGCAAAGGGTTCTCTAAATATAAGGAAAATATTCTGGAACTCAAACTGATGTACAGAGTCTCTTGCCCAGAGTGGGGGAATCGAGGACCAGAGGACATAGGTTCAAGGTGAAGGGGAAAATATTTAATAGGAATCTGAGGGGTAAAAAAAAAAAGGTGGGTGTATGGAATGAGCTGCCAGAGGAGGTAGTTGAGGCTGGGACTATCCCAACGTTTAAGAAGCAGTTAGACAGATGCATAGATAGGACAGATTTGGAGGGATATGGACCAAGCGCAGGCAGGTGGGACTAGTGCAACTGGGACATGTTGGCCGGTGTGGGCAAGTTGGGCCGAATGCCCTGTTTCCACGCTGTATCACTCTATAACTATGACGAGATGGATAAAAGACATTTGCCTTTTCGGCCATTCCTCCCTGTTCCCCTCCAACAGAAGCTTGAAAGTGCGCAACACCAGACTCAGGAACTGCTTCATCCTCTCTGTTATCTGGCTTCTGAATATTCCTCCCATAAGCTATCTGATTCACCTCTACCCCATTGAGGACATTAGACTTTGTCAATGGAATTGTTGAGCTACAATAGAAGATAGACACAAAAAGCTGGAGGAACCCAGTGGGTCAGACAGCATTTCTGGAGAAAAGGAATAGGTGATGTTTCGGGTTGAGACCCTTCTTCATCTACAATGCTGAGAATGATATTCTGCTCTCTATCTCCTCCCCCCCCCCCCCCCCCCCCCCCCCGGTCTATCTCGGTGACGAAAGAGATTGCTGAAGGTAGGGCGGTGGATATTGTACACACGGATTTTAGTAAGACATTTCAGACAGTCCCTCATGGTAGGCTGAACCAGAAGATGTTCTGGCGGTGGTGGCCTGAGTCCGGGGTTCGGCCGCGGGCCAGCGGCTGCGTCAGCAGGACTGGTAGGCGGCAGCTTCGACCGGTATTTAGCCGCGGGACAGTTTTTAACATCGCCCGGTGGGGTATCGCCTCAGCGCAGAGGGAGAAGAGGAGGGAAGAGACTGCAGACCTAAGACTTTTGCCTCCATCACAGTGAGGAGATGCTGGGTGGACTCACTGTGGTGGATGTTAATATGTGTTTATTGTTGTTTTTTATTGTATTGTATTGTATGTATGACTGCTGCAATTTCGTTCAGACTTTGGTCTGAATGACAATAAAGGCAATCTAATCTAATCTAAAAGATTAAGATGCACTGGATTCATGGTGACTTACTCGTATCCCTCTATACTTTTCATACCCCAGTACTATCCAAGTGTCTTTTAAATGACAAAATGATACTCAAGTTCTCAGGAATAAATATCACCAGTAATGTGTCCTGGACCAGCAACATCGAAGCAATGGCCCAAAAAGCACACCAACGCCTCTTTCCTTAAAAGGCTTTGTAAATTCAGCATGTCCCCAACCCTCACCAACTTTTACAGAGGCATCATAGAAAGCCTTATGTGTATCGCAGCATGGTTTGGGAATGGCTCCATCTACGACTGTAAGAAATTGTGAAGAGTTGTGGACATAACCCAGACTCATGCAGAGCATACCTCCATCAAATAGTTTCCTTTCAAAATCATGTTACTTTGCTCAATCCAGCTGTCATAGAAACATAGAAAATAGGTGCATTTTCTAAGCTATCACTTCCTTAATAAAGAATGGCACAGCTGCCAGAGCCAGGAGACCCAGGAGACCCAGGTTCAATCCTGACCTTGGGTGCTATCTAGGTGGAGTTTGCATGTTCTCCCTGTGACTGCATGTGTTTCCTCTGGGTGCTCCGGTTTCCTCACACATCCCAAAGACTTGTGGGTTTGTACGTTAATTGGCTTCTGATCCTAGTGTATACAGAATAGATGAGAAACTAGGAGATATTACTGAATTTTAGTATGGATTTTATAGAGTATAATGTTGACATATCTAATGTGCTGCTGTAAGTAAGAATTTCATTGTTCCATTTTGTGACATATGACAATAAAACTCTTGACTTAATTAACCACAATACTGGGGTGGGAGATTGCAACCTTCACGTGGTCCATCCAGTTTCGATGAATGCAATCAACCCGGCTTGCACAAACAGAAGATCAAACAGAACAAGTTGTCTTACAACTTCAGGCTGTGTACGCCATATGCAAGAAGAAGAAGAACCACAATACTAGTGTGGAAAACCCCTCAGTGATTAGAACAATAAATCTGTAGGTCCCTTGCAGTCAGAAATGGGTGAGTTGATCATGGGGAACAAGGATATGGCGGACCAATTGAATAACTACTTTGGTTCCGTCTTCACTAAGGAAGACATAAATAATCTGCCGGAAATAGCAGGGGACCGCGGGTCAAAGGAGTTGGAGGAATTGAGTGAAATCCAGGTTAGCCGGGAAGTGGTGTTGGGTAAATTAAATGGATTAAAGGCCGATAAATCCCCAGGGCCAGATAGGCTGCATCCCAGAGTACTTAAGGAAGTAGCTCCAGAAATAGTGGATGCATTAGTAATAATCTTTCAAAACTCTTTAGATTCTGGAGTAGTTCCTGAGGATTGGCGGGTAGCAAACGTAACCCCACTTTTTAAGAAGGGAGGGAGAGAGAAAACGGGGAATTACAGACCAGTTAGTCTAACATCGGTAGTGGGGAAACTGCTAGAGTCAGTTATTAAAGATGGGATAGCAGCACATTTTGAAAGTGGTGAAATCATTGGACAAAGTCAGCATGGATTTACAAAAGGTAAATCATGTCTGACGAATCTTATAGAATTTTTCGAGGATGTAACTAGTAGCGTGGATAGGGGAGAACCAGTGGATGTGGTGTATCTGGACTTCCAGAAGGCTTTCGACAAGGTCCCACATAAGAGATTAGTTTACAAACTTAAAGCACACGGCATTGGGGGTTCAGTATTGATGTGGATAGAGAACTGGCTGGCAAACAGGAAGCAAAGAGTAGGAGTAAACGGGTCCTTTTCACAATGGCAGGCAGTGACTAGTGGGGTACCGCAAGGCTCAGTGCTGGGACCCCAGCTATTTACAATATATATTAATGATCTGGATGAGGGAATTGAAGGCAATATCTCCAAGTTTGCGGATGACACTAAGCTGGGGGGCAGTGTTAGCTGTGAGGAGGATGCTAGGAGGCTGCAAGGTGACTTGGATAGGCTGGGTGAGTGGGCAAATGTTTGGCAGATGCAGTATAATGTGGATAAATGTGAGGTTATCCATTTTGGTGGCAAAAACAGGAAAGCAGACTATTATCTAAATGGTGGCCGACTAGGAAAAGGGGAGATGCAGCGAGACCTGGGTGTCATGGTACACCAGTCATTGAAAGTGGGCATGCAGGTGCAGCAGGCAGTGAAGAAAGCGAATGGTATGTTAGCTTTCATAGCAAAAGGATTTGAGTATAGGAGCAGGGAGGTTCTACTGCAGTTGTACAGGGTCTTGGTGAGACCACACCTGGAGTATTGCGTACAGTTTTGGTCTCCAAATCTGAGGAAGGACATTATTGCCATAGAGGGAGTGCAGAGAAGGTTCACCAGACTGATTCCTGGGATGTCAGGACTGTCTTATGAAGAAAGACTGGATAGACTTGGTTTATACTCTCTAGAATTTAGGAGATTGAGAGGGGATCTTATAGAAACTTACAACATTCTTAAGGGGTTGGACAGGCTAGATGCAGGAAGATTGCTCCCGATGTTGGGGAAGTCCAGGACAAGGGGTCACAGCTTAAGGATAAGGGGGAAATCCTTTAAAACCGAGATGAGAACTTTTTTCACACAGAGAGTGGTGAATCTCTGGAACTCCCTGCCACAGAGGGTAGTCGAGGCCAGTTCATTGGCTATATTTAAGAGGGAGTTAGATGTGGCCCTTGTGGCTAAGGGGATCAGAGGATATGGAGAGAAGGCAGGTACGGGATACTGAGTTGGATGATCAGCCATGATCATATTGAATGGCGGTGCAGGCTCGAAGGGCCGAATGGCCTACTCCTGCACCTAATTTCTATGTTTCTATGTTTCTAACCACAATACTGGGGTGGGAGATTGCAACCTTCACGTGGTCCATCCAGTTTCGATGAATGCAATCAACCCGGCTTGCACAAACAGAAGATCAAACAGAACAAGTTGTCTTACAACTTCAGGCTGTGTACGCCATATGCAAGAAGAAGAAGAACCACAATACTAGTGTGGAAAACACCTCAGTGATTAGAACAATAAAAAACAGTCAATAGAAGTTCATAGTGTTCAATGGTGTTTTATCATTAATGTTTTATTATTATTAATGTTTAGTGTTTACTGAGTCATTTGTAACTGTCACTGTATGTCATGTTGTTACTTGTGTGCGGAGCACCAAGGCAAATTCCTTGTATGTGAATACTTGGCCAATAAACTTACTTATAGTCGAGGTTAATGTTTGCACTTTAAGAGCCTGCTGGTTGTTGGGAAGATGTTGGACTTCACAATATTGTCACTGGGACTTTGCTCTGCAGTAATTGCTGTGTTGGCAACTTAAATTATAAAAAACACACACACACACACACAGTGCTGCTCGGTCCTCCCACATCGGGCCAGTGACAGCGCCGCCGGCGGTGGGAGGAGCTGCTCAGTCCTCCAGCCGCCTGCGGGAGGAACAGATCGGTCCTCCCACACCGGGCCAGTGACAGCGCCGCCGGCGGTGGGAGGAGCTGCTGGGTCCCGGGCTGCGCAGGCGCGGCGCTGGGCGGGGTCCACGGCGGCCGGCGGTTTGAACGGGCGGCGGCGGCGGAGGAGGAGACGGAAACAGAGACACGGAGACTTGTGGCCACGGCGGCCCCTCAGGTGGGTGCCGGCTTCGGGAAAGAAACATAGAGTGGGAATCTCGTGTCTCGCTGCAAGTTGGCGGCATCTGTCGCCACACACGGTCCCCAGCCATCGACTCCCAGCCCCGAGCCCGCCCTCCTGTTGTCCGCTGGGACCGCGCCGGCAAGGCCGCAGCCCTCTCCTTCCCATCTCCTCCCCTCCCTCCCGTCAGTTCTGCCTTCCACACATCAACCCTGCCCTTCAATATCCCGTCCTTCACACTTTACAGAGACTGGGAGTGGGGATATAGTTACCTGTAAACACTGACTGGGTGATAAAATATAACATTCGCCCTAATTTTCATTTCATTTGTTTTCAAAGAACAGCAGAGACTTTATGCTTCAATTTATGCTTCTCCCTCACACTAACATATGGTCAGGGGTTGGGGATGGGATATAGTAACGTATAAACAAGGACTAGATTATTCCAGTTTCACAAAAACAGTTCATTTGTGCTTCAAATGACAATCGATCGGAGCTGTTCCTTCCGTACATCAATCCCAAGCATCTACATCCTCTCCATCGCACTTTATAGAAGCGTGGATTACCCACAGTTTTCAGTTCATCTGTTTTCGAATAGCAGCCGAGCCAAATGCTTCCTTCAAACATCAAACCCAGGCTTCAGTATACTCTCCCTCACATTTTATAGTGACGGGGTGTGATATAGTTACCTCTAAACAATAACTGGTGATAAATTATAATATTCACCCAAGTTATCAATTAGTTCATTTGTTATCAAGGAACAGTAGAACCAGTTTCTCGTTTCCATTCCCTCTCCATCACAATTTATAGAGACTGGATGCGAGTGGAATATAGTTACTTACAAACAAAGACTGGGTGATCAATTATAATATTCGCTCCATTTTCATGCAAACGGTTCCGTTGTGATTCAAAAGGCAGCAGAGCCAGTTTCCTCCTTCCATACATCATCGCTTCCATTCCCTCTCCCTCACACTTTATGGCGATGGGGGGGGCTGAGATATAGTTACCTGTGAACAATAATTGAGTGATAATTATAATATTATCCCTAGTTTTGGAAAATCAGTTCAGTTTTTCTTCAAAGCAAAGTGGAGTTCTTCCTTCCATATGTCAACCCAATTCTCACTCCATCACAATTTATAGAAACGGGTTTCACTTACAGAGGGTGGGTGGTGGGACATAATTATCTGTAAACAGTGACTGGATGATTACAACATTCACACCTGTTTCACAAAAACAATTCATTTGGATCCATATAAGAATGTCAATGGCCCGAGTTCTCCATCTGTCTCTTTCCTTGCCAGTTGTTTAGACAATAGGCTGCAAAATAATGGAGTCACTAAACAAAGCCTATGGGAAAAATCCTGCCTATACTTTTGTGAAGGCTTAGATTTTCCCATTGCAAAAAGAAAAGGCTAACCTGATATCTGTTTTACTCTCAATTGATTTGATGCTTTTGCTGGCCATGGATGCACTAATTAAAAAAAAATAATGTTTAATCAGGGGAACAATTCTGATATGGTGTCTGAAACGTCGTGTCTTTTGTGCTAAAGGTGCGAAGTATTCTGCATGTGTGATATATTAGAAATAAGACAACTAAATATTTATCTGAGTCACAAAGTGATCATTTGGTACCAAGATCACAGCTGATTTTGTTACTTTACTTATGCTTTGATTATATTGTGCAAACTGCAATCTTTAATCAATTGATTTCAGCATATCTTAGTTCACTATATCAAAATTGCTTTCTTAGTTTAAAAAAAATGTATGAATAATTAACCTGCTGCAAAGTCTGAATCAGTAATCAGTAGGCACATGGTTTTTCATTTCATCCTCCAGTAGGATTGAGAAGGAATACAGAAAAATATGACTGGTAAAATATTAAACTTATTCAGCATTTATTAACCTTTCCATTTTAAAGGTCTTTCAAGGACTTCTTATTGACATCAAATACGGTGCCTTTTAAAGAGTGTGGCAACCTGTCAAATGTGTTGTAGAAACAAGGAACTGCAGATGCTGGTTTATCAAGGAAAGACACAAAGTGCTGGACAGGCAGCATCCCTGGAGAACATGGATAGGTGACTTTCGAAGGCTGACATACAAATATCTTCCTAATTGTTTTCAACCATTAACCATCATACCACCTTTTGGCCACATTTAATACTTTATCAATATTTAAATATTTTATTTGTCTGTTCCAAACTTCCACATGATGATCTTTATGAGATGATCTTTACATCAGAAATAAATATTCAGATTCACCTCTACCCCATTGTGGACATTGGACTTTGTGTAAGGAACTGGTGGACTACAATGCTGATAACTATATTCTGCACCCTGTATCTTCCCCTTTACTCTATCCATTGTACTTGAGTTTGGCTTGATTGTATTTATCGCAACATCGCCAAAATCAGACCCTCTCTCACACCTCCCGCTGCTGAAAGACTCATCCATGCCTTCATCTCCTCCCGACTGGACTACTGCAACTCACTTCTCCTTGGCATCAGCTCCACCTACATCAACCGACTCCAACTGGTCCAGAACGCAGCCGCCCGACTCATCACCCACCCCAAATCCTGGCATCACATCACTCCAGTCCTCAAACATCTTCACTGGCTTCCCATCTCCCACCGGATCACTTACAAAATCCTGGTCCTCACCTACAAAGCCCTCCACCATCTGGCCCCCCCATATCTCACTGACCTCCTCTCCCCCTACCAACCCTCACGGTCCCTCAGATCCACACCAGCCGGTCTCCTCTCCATCCACAAATCCAACCTCCGCTGTTTTGGGGACAGAGCCTTCTCCAGGGCAGCTCCCAGGCTCTGGAACTCCCTCCCCCAACTGATCCGCAATTCCGTGTCCCTCACCATCTTCCAGTCCCGCCTCAAGACCCATCTCTTCACCTCTGCCTATCCTTAGCCCCACGTCCCCCTCCCATTTCATCTGTGCTTGAATTGCCTTATATTGTGTTTTGAATTGAATTCTGTCTTTAAATTGTGTACTAGTCATGTCTCTACTATTTATTTCATTCCGCAGACATGTTTTTCCTCTACTTGCTAAATCTTTGTTAGGTGTCCTTGAGACTCTTGAAAGGCGCCCATAAATAAAATTTATTATTATTATTATTATAATTAATATTATCTGATCTGATCCGATAGCATTTAAACCATACTGTATCGCTACATGCATCAGGCTATTAAACACTACAACCTCCAAATAAGCTCTGAGCTACATAGACTTGGGGCATTGGGTTTGTCTTTTTGTATTATTATTGATTGTTTGTTTTATGTGTATATATTATGTGTGTGTGTATAGACACTGAAATTTTAATTTAATATATTGTTCACAGAGTACTATGTTTACATATTCTGTGGTGCTGCTGCAAGTAAGAATTTCATTGTTCTTTTTTGGACATATGGCAATAAAACACTCTTGACTCTTGGCAATAATAAACCTAAACCTAATGAGAAGTGCTCCCTGTTTATTTCTCCCAGGTAAAGCGGGATGGAAGCTATTTTGATTAGACTTCGGCAACTTACGCCTGCTGAGCTCAGACAAGAAATCCTTGGAGCAGGGTTGAACTGTGGACCCCCCGTAACTTCAACAACCCGTCTTATTTTTGAGAAGCGATTAGCTCAGGCTTTATTGGAAAGTCAGGGAGGAGGGGCAGCAGCAGATAGCCTGCCTGAGCTGACCGCCAGCTCTGTCAAACCTGAAGACGACTCTGCTTTGTTCAGCTATCCCACAAGCTGCAGTTCCGTAACGTGTTTGGCTGCTTCCTATTCACCCAGTGATACACATGCCGGCAACAATGACTGTCACGGACATGATGTGGGAGTGAACCTTCCAGACTCGCCGCAAACCGTGGATGTGAGTGGTTTACAGAATAACACTGAATTGACTTCAGAAAGATCAGCTGCCTCTCCTTTAGTTTATTATGGAGTTTGTCCGATCTGGGATGACATTTTGTCCAGAAATGGTAAGTCTCTTAAATATTACATGATATCAAATTTAAGCATATTATAACTAGATATTGCATTAGTGTTCACAGTTACAGTTGAGGTTAGGTTTGAAGTATCAGAATACCTCCATCATCATTAATTGATCTCCTGAAGGTATTTGCACATGACTAAAGGAAGCAACCAGGTAATGTGATGGTTTGTGATGCTTTTGCTTTATGAGATCTCGATTTAGTGCAGGTCACAGTCTGAGGATGGAGATAGCACTGATCTCACTGAATGGCAGTAGGCCATCAGAGACAAATACCTATTCTAATGATTTTTAACAGTTCTTTTTCCCCATCAGCATTTTCTCAGGAAATGAAATTAAACAAGAATTAGAATTAGCCTCCCTTTTCAAAATGGAACAGTTCAAATGTTTATTGAACCTGAAGTCTGATTTAAGCGGGAAACCAAACACCTTCCATTGCCTCAGTCCTCAATCACTTTGAGCCAAAGACTGGCCATCAAATCCATCCCATAATATAGGTTATGTTCATGGCTCTCAGTCTGAAGAAGGATCCCAAACCAAAATATCACCTATTCCTTCCCTCCAGAGATGCAGCCCATCTTGCTGAGTTACTCCAGCAATTTATGTCTACATAGGTTTTGCAATGCTTCTAAACTGCAAGTAAATGGGACTAGCATAGATGGGCTAGACATGTAGCTTCGATCTTGGTTGGCATGGATGAGTTGGGCTGAACAGCCTGTTTCCATGATGTTATGATTCTGATTATCAACTGGCGTTATCACATCTTTCGATCCTCTCCAATTCTTACTCCTTTTTCCTCCCCTTTTGTTGTTAGATTACTGTTTCACTCGCTTTGCTGCTTGCTCTTATCTAAGCCTATAAAGTAAACGTTAACGTGCTATTTGTTGAGACGCTCATCGCAGATGAATGATATGGTGATAAAGACCAGGAGCTCAGGCCACAGATTTTCTTTCCTTCCCTTAATGGGAAGATTTGAAACTAGTTTTAATGTCTTGGTGCTACAAAATTTTAAATTGTATGAATCAATGCAGACAACGGATCAAAATAAAAACCACCCTAGTCATTGAACTTTTAACTCTTTTTCTCTGTCCACTGAATGTCGTCTGACCCGCTGAGAATTTCCTTCTTTGTCGGATAAACAAGGAACTGCAGATGCGGTTATCTCGAGCAAAACACAAAGTGCTGGAGTAACACAGCGGGTCAGGCAGCATCCGTGGAGGGAATGGACAGGCGACGTTTCGGATTGGTCTGAAGAAGGGTCCTGATCTGAAATGTCGCCTATCCATGTCCTTCAGTGATGCTGCCTGACCCGCTGAGTTACTCCAGCACTTTGTGGTTTGCTCCATCACTTCGTTATTTAATTCAGATTTCCAGTAGCTATGGTTTTTTATATTTTCAACTAGAACCTTTCTCTCACTTCTGTAGTCTGCAACATTTACCATGTGAATGCCGGGTCATAGCTTGGCACAATAATGTCCACAAACCTACATGTTCAGCAACTGTGCACAGTGCCAATGAGACATACTATTGTGTCCCTGCAGTTCTCACTGCACCAGTCACTCGTTTACAATAAATCACTTACTCTGTTCATTGAGAAAGGACAGCAATAAACATGATATAAAATCGATTACATTTCAAAGTAAGTATCATTTAAAGCAATACAGTGTCATAGAGCCGTGCAGCGTGGAAACAGGCCCTTCAGCTCAACTTGCCCAGCTATACTTCAGCTATACTTCAGGCCCTTCAGCTTAACTTGCCCAGGCTGACTAATGACAGTGATTTACTCTTCTGATTTTTAAAGGTGCTTATTTGTCATTGCCACTTTTTTTAGGCGATGAGAGGCAATAAGAAGCTTCTGAATTCTTGAGTATAATAAAAATTAGCTACTATTTGAGAAATGGCCCATCTTGGAATTCTGGCTGTGATTGCAGCGAATGCAAGAAATGTGTGCTTTTAAATTGAAAGCAAATAATCTATTGGTGAGCAAACCAGGGACCCAGCACGTCAGACACCTGTAGAGGGAGTCTGAAGAATGGTCTCGACCAGAAACGTCACCCGATTTCTTCTCACCAGGGATGTTGCCTGTCCCACTGAGTTACTCCAGCATTTTGTGTCAATCTACAAGAGAATGTGTTCCTTGTGTCTCCACAACTATAACAATGGCTTCAGAGACACAGAGCTGTAGTGCGTGTTCTTTGCAGGACGACCATTGGTCGACCTGCTCTTGTGATTGCTGCCTAACCTTCCTCACCTTCCCTCAAATAGATAAAGTCCATGTATATTTGGATAAGAAGGAAGCTCTTCAAGCTGTGAAGACGATGAAAGGCTCACGGTTCAAAGCTTTTACAAACAAAGAAGATGCGGAGAAGTTTGCCAAAGGTATTTGTGACTACTACCCTTCGCCAACCAAACCTTCTGCCTATGTATCTGCACTAACGGGCAGTGTGATCCATAATAGAGGTAAATTTTTGTCATCATGTTTCATGAGAAATTCTGGAATTTGGAGTTTTTCCTGTGGCTTCACAAATTTGTTTGATTTTTGCACTTAATTTTTTCAAAAAGCACATTTGTTATCCAGGGCAATTATTTTCACTGGGCTGTCCTTTGTGAAGAGATTTCTGGTACCAGGCAGTGAAAGTGCATCTTATGTATTGAATTAAGACTGTAGATTGGGTAGATCACTCTTTAAGGGCAAGTTTAGTTTAGAGACAGTATGGAAACAGGCCCTTCAGGCCACCGAGTCGACACCAACCATCGATCACCCGTGCACACTTCTATGTTATCCCACTTTCTCATCCGCTCCCTACACACTAGGGGTAATTTACAGAGACCAATCGACCTACAAACACGTATGTCTTTCGGATGTGGGAGGAAATTAATGTGCCTGGAGGAAACCCACGTGGTCACAGGGAGAACATGCAAACTCCACACGGACAGCAACTGAGGTCAGGATCAAACCTAGGTCTCTGGTGCTGCGAGGCAGCAGCTCCACCAGCAACGCCACTGTGCTGCCCTATTATCTTTCCACAAATCTTACGTTTCTGACAAGTTTTTATTCATTGGACCTTCCAATAAATGTTTTGTGTATGAGCCTGCACTCTTTCAGAATCTGAGGTGATATTATATTCAGAAAATTATTAATAGATTTTTATTCTTGTGTATCCTTTCTTATAGTTTGCAAAAGTGTAACATTCAAGCAAAAATCATCAAAATAATTTGCTGTTTTCTTTTTCTATTTTGGGAAATCATATCTGCCAAGTTTCCCATTTATGTTTGTCAACCCATGTGGGGGGTGCAGTGATCTCATGAGCAAATAAATCTCATAGCACTCCTGACCCTGGCTTCAAATGGTCACTCTGAGTGGGGAACCAGCAGCTCCTTTTAGAATCACCCATTGCACCAGTTTAGGGGAGGGAGTTCATCATAAATAATAGAAAGTTTACATACATTATGAATGTCAGGATATGCAACAAGGTAATTTTTTTTAAAGAACCACTCTCAGCTCCACATTTACTCTGCAATTTTTGGAGCATTTTTAAAATCTACAGACTAAAGTGAAAATACACACATTATTAGTAAAGCTTAGTGATGAAAAGAGAGTGAAGTACAACCTGTGACATTTCTGATGACACGGTTGTTTCTGTTTATTGGAAAAATATGACTTCTGACACAAGAAATGTATAGTTCCCTGGGAGGAAGCTTCATCAACTTAAAGCGTAGGCACAAGGAACTGCAGATGCTGGTTTACTATCATCAGGTCTGAAGAAGGGCCCCGACCCGAAACGTCGCCTATCCATACCCTCCAGAGATGATGAAATAGGCGACGTTTCGGGCCGAAACCCTTCTTCAGACGGTTTCGCACGGTTTCGGCTCGAAACGTCGCCTATTTCCTTCGCTCCATAGATGCTGCTGCACCCGCTGAGTTTCTCCAGCATTTTTGTGTACCTTCGATCTTCCAGCATCTGCAGTTCCTTCTTGAACTCCTCCAGAGATGATGCCTGACCCGCTGAGTTACTCCAGCGCGCTGTGTCTTTTTTTCATTCGCTCGTTGTCGAGCAGAATTGCAAGTCGTTTTTCCGTTTCTATTTTCATGCCAGCATGGTAGTGCTGCTACCATGGAGCTGTGGTTAGATGTAGGCCGAGGATGCTCCTTGCATCAGGGGGTTGTCTTTCCTCTTCCCACATTGTGGGTTTTCCATTGGGAGCTGCCGGACAAATCCTTATGGCCAGCTTTCTGCTATTTGCAAACATCACCATAGTATGTTTCCATACTTTCCTCTGAAATCATATTGCTTGCATTGCAAGATTTTCTCTCTCTGAGAACTCTACCGTGACTTTGGATTGATTTAAAATAGGATCCCATTTCACATTGATAAATACTTCAGGGTAGTATTAATTAGAACTAAAAAGAAGATGCGGCATAAAAATACAGCAGTCAGCTCCAACAGTCCAATCCGAGTGGTGGTGCCATCGAGTGTGGCAGCCTCGCCTGCAGCTGTTCGTACTTTCATCCTTTGAGTTTTTAGTCCGTCAAAAAGTTTTGTTGTGGAGGTCATTTAGTCTATTTATCTGGGGGGGGTGGAGGGGGAAACTGTTTTCACAGTCGCTACCTGGGTCGAGGATGCATCTTTCCTTCGAGCCGCATCTTCGCCCCCTCCTCGTGACCTACCATCTGGATTGGCGCGGCCTTTCCCGCCGGAGACCGGCCAGAGCTTCAGCTTCAGCAGCGGCGCAGCAGAAGTACCATCGCGGAGCGGGCGATGCCTTACTATGGTCGCCATGTTGGAAGCTCCGGAGTGCTGGGACTGCTGACTTTAACATCTTGGAGCGGTGGTCTGTGGAGCTTCCAGCCGCGGGCGGCGCTGACTTTAATATCGCAGAGCCCTGGGATCTTTCGCCGAGGTCGCCAGTCTTGGAGCTCCGCCCAGCTCGGCCTGTGGACTTCGTTAGGAAGCGGCCGATTCGGAAACTCCAAGCCGCTGAGAATGTTCTTCCTGCGCCGGAGTACCATCATCCGGCGAGAGGGCCTGAAACATCGGGCCGTCCGTAGCGGCGACTGCGGAGGCCTCAATAGGCCCCGACCACGGGTGAACAAGAGGAAGAGGACTGAACTTTTGTTGCCTTCCCTCACAGTGGGAAACGTTGATTCCGCTGTGGGGGATGTTTTATGTTTTTTGTTAAAGTCTATAGTGTTGTGTTTATCTTATTTGTGTGCTGCATGGTAACTCAACTTTCACTACACCAATTGATGTATGACAATAAATGTTCTTTGTCCATGTGGATGTGCCCTTCACATCTTCTCTAATCCTGCTATCCCCTTCCTCCACAAATAGTCATCTTGCCTTCCTTCAAATGCCTCTACAGTTTGCCTTCAGTTCCACCCTTAATATCGAGTTCCATATCCTGAGCATTCTGCTAGAAAATACCCTTTTTTTATTGAATTCCCCGTTTGATTTCTTGTTGGCAGTTTTACATTTAGTCCCTTTCTGAAACTACTCTGAGACTGCTCCAAAACCTTTTAAAAACATTTAAAGACTTTAGTTAGGATACACCTGCAGGTGTATCTAGGATAGCAGGTACTATCACATGTTTAAGAAACTTTTGGACAGGTACATGGATAGGACTGTTTTGAAAGTAAGCATGCAGCTTCATTGCGAGAGGATTTGAGTTTCGGAGCAAGGAGGTCCTACCTACGGCAGTTGTACAGGGCACAGGTTTGACTGTACCTGGAGTATTGTATGCAGTTTTGTCCTCTAATTTTAGGAAGGACTTTATTGCTATTGAGGGAGTGCATCGTAGGCTCACCGGGTTAATTCCCGGGATGGCGGGACTGACATGATGAAAGAATGGGCCGACTGGGCTTGTAATCACTGGAATTTAGAAGGATGAGAGGGGACCTTATAGAAACATAAAATTCTTAAAGGATTGGACAGGCTAGATGCAAGTAAATGTCCCTGATGTTGGGAGAGTCGGGAACCAAGGGTTATAGTTTAAGAATAAGGGTTAGGCCATTTAGGACAGAGATGAGGAAAAACTTTTTCACCCAGAGAGTTGTGATTCTGTGGAATTCTCTGTCACAGAAGGCAGTGGAATTCGCTGGATGGTTTCAAGAGCGAGTTAGATTTAGCTCTTAGGGCCAAAGGAATCAAGGGATATGGGGACAAAGCAGGTACTGATTTTGGATGATCAGCCATGATCATATTGAATGGCAGTGCTGGCTTGAAGGGCCGAATGGCCTAAACCTGCAGCTATTTTCTATTTCTATGTTTAGAGGGATATGAGCCAAACGCAGGCAGGTGGGAAAAGTGTAGATGGGACATAACGTGCAGGAAATAAGTGCTCGTTTAAATCGAAGGTAGACACAAAATGCTGGGGTAACTCAGCGGGACAGGCAGCATCTCTGGAGAGAAGGAATGGGTGACGTTTTGGGTCGAGACCCTTCTTCAGACATGTTGGTCAGTGTGGGCAATTTGGGCCTATTTCCATGCTGTACCACTCTATGACTTCAAGCTTCTCTTTGTAAGAGAAAGAGGCACCATCTATTTGTATTCCCCTAATAGGTATAATCTCACATTTCTGGTGCCATCCCCATAATATCTCCAGCATCTTGTTTATAATCTAAAAACCAGGAGTATATTCCATGGGGTTGAAGGGTAATTTGGTCAAAGTTTTCAAGATATGCAGAGGAAAAGATGAGATTGGGGGAAACTAATTACTAATTTGATCATTTTAGAAATGGCCTCCTCCAGTTAAGGTAACATGTTTGACTTTTATATGTATAATTAAATGTTCTACCAGATTGCCTGAATTCTCTGGAACTGGAAGCCACCAACAGGGAGCGAGCCAACAGTTACAAAAGTCCACGCTCTCAGGACTTAACATCAAAGCTGCGGAAAGCTGTTGAAAAAGGAGACAAGGCTGCCTTTCTTGAACTTGTGTGGAGTAATCCGCGTTACCTCATTGGTTCTGGAGACAACCCGACAGTTTTGCAGGTTTGAGGATTAGACCTTCTTGTCCAATGATTGTTAGACATCATGACGATTCATGAAAAATATAAATTAGCATGATTTTGTTGCTTCTTTAGCTTATTGATCTCTGTAGGAAATGCTGATAGCTGCAAGCATATTGGGCAGGTTTATAACATGTTTAACCCAAGAGCTTACATACTGGGGAAGCATGGTGGGAAAAGAGGCCAACATGGTGAAGGTAATTATAGGAGAGGCAATAAATAGATTTAAGAAGAGTTTAGATTACAAGGCATAGCTTGCTGAAGTGAAGACAAACACAGGAAGTTGTAAAACCAGGCTGAGGGCAATAAAACTGATCTGGAATTAAAGGCGTCCTTTATTGCAACCATTTGTCAAACAATGACATTTGGACAGGTACATGGACAGGAAAAGTTGAGAGGATTATGGGCCAAATGCAGGCAGGTGGGACTAGTGTAGATGGGGCATCTTGGTTGGCATGGGGCAAAGTTAGGCTGAAGGGCTGTATGTCTCTAAATGGGAGAATTGTTTTCTAAATAACATGGAACAGAAGGTTAAGGATAACTGGGTAAAAGGATGAAAGACGACAAAGAAACATTGATCACTGATGAATTATTTTAAAAATGTAAAATCTGTATTGTGTCACAAGAATATAAAAAAGCTGTGGGTGCTGTGAATCACTGAAGCCCTCTGGGTTTTCTCGGAGTATTTCCCAGTATATATTAATAAGGCCTTGAATAAACGGACTTGTTTGTGAAACCCGCCACTGCTCTACGAGATTGTCTTTGTGTGCTGACCTGATCCAGGACAAACAGCCAATTCCTTCCATCACCACCAAGCTTCGTCACTGAGTAGTTTGAACTTTTGAAAAAAAAAATTCACCGTCATGAACCCCAATTCAGATTTTAAAAGGGAAATGTTGTAATTAGCGTAAATAAAAAGAACAGATTTGTGTTGTGGTTACAGGAAGTGCAGTCTGGCATTGCACCATGCTGACTGAGCACAGGGAAGGCAAGTTCCTTGGTCACGGTGGTGATGTTGGTTTTACCAGTGATCCAGATGCTTTATGGTTTGTGTGGGTACCTTTCGGCTGGCTATAATTTGGATTGTCTGCCTTAGATCCTGGTGATGTAGTATTTCATTCAGTGGTTACTTGCCAATACCCACCGATCTTTCACAGGGAAGCACGGAAAAATGTTAAATCAAACTAAATCAGCAGGAAAGTATGTTCCATAAGAACTGCTAAATACAGACATGGGGATATTAGGAATGGTAGCAGAAGTTTGCCAAACAGGTGGGCGAGGAGATAAGGGAGATGCTGCAATCACTGTGGGACAGGAGCATCTGATTCCTACAGGTAACAAGACACTTCTCTATAAATCACAGGAAGGATGTCGCTACAATGCCATGCACGTCGCTGCCAAAGAGAATCAGCCGCAAATCTGTCAGTTTCTACTGGAGACATTGGAAAGTCGTGAATTCATGCTGCTGATGTATCCCGATGATGATGAAGTTATGCTGCAAAAACGCATCAAATACATAGTTGACCTTTATCTCAACACTCCTGATAAACGGGTTAGTATTACAACTCCTCCCTCAATTAATGTTTGTGACTCTCACTGTTTCCCAAAAGTCACTTTAAAAAAAATTAAAATGCATTGTTTGCAATTAAATACTGATGGTTCAGTTAAAAAAATAATCTAAAATGACCGACTAATTAGATTTGTTTTAAGAAAGAACTGCAGATGCGGGAAAAATCGAGGGTAGACAAAAATGCTGGAGAAACTCAGCGGGTAAGGGTCTCGACCTGAAACATCACCTATTCCTTCGCTCCATAGATGCTGCCTCAACTGCTGAGTTTCTGCAGCATTTTTGTCTACCTTCAACTAATTAGATTTGGTAATGGAGACACAATGAACTGCAGATGCTGGAATCTTGAGCAAAATACAAAGTGCTGGAGTAACTTAGCAGGTCAGGTAGCATCTCTGGAGGACATGGATCGGCAAGGTTTTGGTTGGGGCCCTTGTTCAGATTTGGTTATGCTGAGCTGAGAACACTGGAATCTTAAAACTTGAGTTGAACATGAAAGGACCTTTCCAATGTGAATAGAACAGTAGAGCACAGAAACAGGCCATCTGTGTCCATGCCCAAAATGATGCCAGGTTAAACTAATCTCCTCGGCCTGTACTCTGTCCATATCCTTCCCTTCCTGCATATCCCAAAGCATCTTAAACACCAATGTGGCGGCTCCCAAGGATCGGGCCATCCCAACTATCAAACCCCACGGCACGGGAATGGTTCAGTCCAGAGGCGGCCCTTAACCAGAGGGATTAAAGGCAATGGTTTGGGTGCCATCTTCCTCTCCTGGAAGGACATAAAAGGTACCGCCCGAAACACCTGGTTCCTCGCTTTCATTTCGGGACCTACGCCCCACACCACCATAATTTCTGCCTCCATGCAGCTCAGTCCAGGCACTGTTAAAAAAAAACTTAGTTCGCACATCTCCTTTAAACTTTGCTCCTCCATTGATATCCACGTCTCATGAACAAATATTGAAAAATACACTTGCAAAAATTCTCTGCTCTTGCTTTCAGGGCTTTGACACTCCACTGCACTTTGCCTGTAAGTTTGGACATGCCGAGGTAGTTAACATCTTATGCTCCCATCCCGATATCTGCAAAGTTTCGAAGAACGTCTACGGGTCTACTCCTATGGAGGTAAAGTTTTAGTTTTTTTTTGCTCCTTTAGAACATGCTGAGCTTGAATTTCATTGGCCAACTCGGGTTTGATCATTTATTTCTGCTCTCAGGTTATTTGTGAACGGAATAAAGCTGAATCTGACGAAGTAAGGGGAAAAATCAGAGAATATTTACAAGGTTAGTCACCATGGATATAATAAAAGATGTGTACTTGTGCACAATAATGATAATTATTATATCATATAGTCTTTGTGGCCTCAGAGGTGCTTATAGCTCTTTATCCACTCTCTGTAGTTAAAAAAGTATGACCCATAAAATCATTGAAGTATTTGTGAGGTTTGAGGGAAGGCTGGACACAGGAGCAGCTGAAGACGGGTGGAGATCTAAAATGGCATCCCTCATTATCAAATAAATCCAGAAATTCAAACATATTTCCAAACTGGGACAAATATATATTTTCATTGCAGGGCAGTTTGTTGGGTGCACTGTAGGTAGAAGTGTTCCTGTGAATGGGGGTAGGCCAAGTGGGGGAGAGAACAAAGGGAATTCAATCTTGCTGTATTGTTAAAACTGTACTCCCCAGATTCCACCAGCATGTCTCCTGCCCAACCAGAGGAAACAATATTCTGGACTTAGTATATACTAATATTACTGAAGCCTACAAAGCCCTCCCCCTCCCCCACCTGGGACAGTCTGACCACCTCTCTCCGTTCCTGCTCCCCAAATACACACCTCTAATCAGACGTGTGAAACCTACCGTGAGGACAGTGAAGGTTTGGCCTGAGGGGGCTGTCTCTGTTTTACAGGAACAGTTTCAGCAAACAGACTGGAGTCTGTTTGTCACCCAGGCCACCTTCAACTCCCAAGTGGACATCAACTCATACACCTCAACCGTTTTGGACTATATAAAATTCTGCACTGACAACGTCACTACCCACAAAGAGATAAAGGCCTTCCCTAACCAGAAGCCGTGGATGAGCAGGGAGGTCAGACTCCTGCTGAAGGCTCGCGATGCCGCTTTCAGATCTGGCAACGCTGAGGGATACAGCTCATCCAGGGCCAATCTGAAAAAGGGAATTAGGAATGCTAAACTCAATCACAAACGGCGGATCGAGGAGCATTTCCAAAACAACTCCGACCCCAGGCGCATGTGGCAAGGAATCAAATCCATTGCCGATTACCATAAAGTTAACACCCCCCCCAGACAACGCCTCCCTTCCTGACGAGCTAAACCACTTCTATGCTCGCTTTGACCGGGACAACAAAACTCCAACCATCAAAGTTGCTCCACCCCCGAACGAACAACCCCTCAGTCTCTCCACCTCTGCTGTACAAGATGCACTGAGCAAGGTGAATGAGCACAAAGCTGCCGGCCCCGATGGCATCCCCGGGCGGGTGCTCAGGGCATGTGCTGGACAACTATCCCTGGTCTTCACTGACATTTTCAATCTGTCACTGGCCCAGGGTGTTGTCCCCACTTGCCTCAAGACATCAACCATTGTGCCAGTGCCCAAACAATCAGCTACAGGGAGTCTCAACGACTTCCGCCCAGTGGCACTCACCCCTGTCATTGCAAAGTGCTTTGAGCGGCTGATCTTGGCTCACCTCAAAGCCAGCCTCCCCCCCACACTGGACCCCCATCAGTTTGCCTACCGGACCAACAGGTCTACAGAGGACGCCATATCGGCGGCCCTACACTCTGCCCTGACCCACCTGGACAGCAATAACACCTACATCAGGTTGCTGTTCATCGATTTCAGCTCCGCCTTTAACACTGTCATCCCCGCTAGCTTGATCACCAAACTCAGCGGACTTGGCATCTCTACCTCCCTCTGCAATTGGACACTGGATTTCCTCACCAACAGACCACAGTCTGTTAGGGTCAACAACCTCACCTCCTCCACTATAACACTGAACACCGGCATGCCACAGGGCTGTGTGCTCAGCCCTCTCCTCTACTCCCTCTTCACCCATGACTGCATCCCTAAGAATGGCTCCAACGCCATCATTAAATTTGCCGACGACACCACGGTGGTAGGACTGATCAGTGACAACGACGAGTCAGCCTACAGGGAGGTGGTCCAGCACCTGGCAGCCTGGTGTGCCAACAATAACCTCGTCCTCAACTCCAAGAAGACGAAGGAAATTATTGTTGACTTCAGGAAGAACAGAGGTGGCAGACATACCCCCATCCATATAAACGGGACTGAGGTGGAGCGCGCCTCCAACTACAAATTCCTCGGGGTACACATCTCGGAGGATCTGTCCTGGTCCCTCAATACCTCCAAACTGATCAAAAAGGCGCAGCAGCGCCTTTACTTCCTGAGGAGGCTCAAGAAAGCTCACCTGTCCCCCCAGATCCTGACCAACTTTTACCGCTGTACCATCGAAAGCATCCTGACCACCTGCTTCACGGTATGGTACAGCAGTTGCACCGTAGCTGACAGGAAGGCACTACAACGGGTGGTGAAAACCGCTCAGTACATCATCGGTGCCCCGCTCCCTGCCATGGATGCCCTCCACCGAAAACGGTGTCTGAGACGGGCCGGGAAGATCATCAAGGACCCCTCCCACCCTAACCATGGACTGTTTGCCCTCCTCCCATGAGGGAGGCGGTACAGGAGCCTCGGGTCTCGTACAAGTAGGATGAGGAACAGCTTCTTCAACAACACTATCACATTGCTGAACTCGGAGTCCCGCCGATAGATTTCTCCAGTCTCTCCGTCCACATTGTTTGCTTATTCTGTATTTTTATTTCTATATTGCACTATTACTACGAACAGACGCTAAACTGCATTTCGTTGTACCCATACTTGTATCTGTGCAATGACAATAAAGTTGAATTGAATTGACTAGGAGGAAGAGCCTGCCTTGTCCTCATACATTCGTTTTGTTGCAGTAACTTTACCTGCATAGATGTTGCCTGGGAGCATGGCAGTCACAGAGACTCTCATAAGATTTATGAAGTACCTAGACCACCACTTGTGTTGCCTTGGCACTAAAAGACATGAAGCAAGTGCTGGTGCATGGAATTAGTGCAGATGGAGACGTGATGGTCATCATGGGTGTTGTGGGCCTGATTCTCTGCAGACTGACTGTTTTCATAAAGGGCCAACGATATGCAAGTGTTTAATAAGTGTATCCCGCCAGTTGCACTGATATCACCCCAGAAGGTGGTGCTATTTCTGTCTTGTAGCTCCACGCTTACAGATCTGTTTGTGCCTCTCTCAGCTTATAAAAATATTGATGAAGTCTCTGTCATTTTGCTGTGTCAGAATTGTTTTCTGTGAAAACAGAATGACCTATTAACTTTATTTAAACGCTGATCAGACATTGTAATGGGCTGTCACAATAACCACAGTGTAGCTCTTGCCTCAATCTTTCAGCTACCTTGCACTCCGCTGGGTGCCTTCAGACTGTGCTTATCCTTGAAGTGCTTTGTTCTTTTAGTTTAGAGATACTGCATGGAAACAGGCCCTTCGGCCCACCAAGTCCACGCTGACCAACAATCACCTACTCACACTCTTTCTATGTTATCCCATTTTCTCATCCTACTCTTGCACCTATTGTCTATTGTCCCCATGTTAGATGCATTTTACAGAGGCCAATTAACCCACAAACCCACACACCTTTGGGATGCGGGAGGAAACCGGAGCACCCGGTGGAAACCTATGCAGTCACAGGAAGAACCTGGAAACTCCACACAGACAGCACCCGAGGTCAGGATCGAACCCTGGTCTCTGGCATGGTGAGGCAGCGGCTCCACCCGCTGCGCCCCTGTGCCGCCTATTTTAGGATTTTACTTTGACCAACATTGTACTTGTACACTATTGTGCTTATCTACAGTGTGATTTTACTGAACCCAGGTACGTGACCATAATGTGTGATCATTGAGGTGCCAGTATTGTGTTTCAGATCGATGTTATGTGCCATTGCTGAGAGACATTGACAACTCATCCCCACCCATCATCGCTCCTCCCTGGTCACCTGATGCATCCGATAGGCTTCTCTGTTCGTCGTTTCACAAACACTCTGGCAATCCTAAAGATCCAGTTATGGCAGTCAAGGCATTTGCAGGACCCATGTCTCCTTGCAAGGTACTTTTTTTAATTACATTTCTCACGTTTTCTTACACGTTGACTCGACGAAGCATTTAAAATACTTCCTGTTGGTTTACGTAAATCTTGGTATGTTCTAAATGCTGAGAATTATGATGTACGGCGAGTATTTGGCCGTTTATGCACCACGTCTGTAATTGCAGAAAATTGATTGATTTATTGATCGACTTTCCACACAGACAGCACCCGAGGTCAATATCGAGCCCGAGTCTCTGGCGCCGTGAGGCAGCAGCTCGACCAGCTGCGCCACTGTGCCGCCCATTTTTTTGCATCCTTGTATGAAATATGCAGACAAAGTAAACATCTTTGCTCACAGGCCGTTTGCAATTCCCTCTCCTGTATGGCTCATCTCCCTGTATCCTTGCTGGTAGGAGTCATTCTTGAAGAGCAAGAAAGGCCAACTCACAAGAGGGGGGTGGGGTAACAGCAGCGAATACTCAGTGTGCAGCCCCTGTGGACTAACAACGACACTGAGTTAATGTTTCAGTCCAAATTATTTTCATTGAAGCCAAAAGCAATGAGAGATTTGAATTGAAATATGCAGCATGGAAACGGCTCCTTTGGCCCACCGAGTCCACGCCGACCATCGATCAGCAGCTCAGTAGCGTAGCGGGTAGAGCCGCTGCCTCGCAGTGCCGGAGATCCAGATTCTGACCAGCTGTTGTCTGTGTGGAGTTTGCATGTTCTCTCTGTGATCGCATGGGTTTCCTCCGGGTGCTCCGATGTTCCTCTCACGTTCAAAGACATTTGGGTTTGTAGGTTAATCGGCCTTTGTAAATTGTTGCGACTGTGTCGGGAGTGGATGAGAAAGTGGGAGAATATAGAACTAGTGTGAGTGGGTGATCGATGGTGGCCGTGGACTCTGGGTCAAGGGGGCCTGTTTATTTATCGCTACTCTTGTAATGTTTCCCTCTCCTTCAAATCAGGCGAGTGAATTTCGGCGCGTGTGGAAAACTCCGTCCCGAGAGAGTGCAAGCCAGTTTAAAAAGACCGATGCAGATCGAGGCTACGAGCGAGTGGGACGGTAAGGACGACATAGTGAAGAAATGTAGTAGGCAAGAGTAATACCAGGGATCTGGAAGGACTCAGCATGAAACCACTGTCTGATTGGGATAAGCTAGTTCTGAAAGTCTTTAGTTTTAATTTTCTATTCATGCTATTCCATTCAGAGAAAGTAAACGTCTCAATCAGACACATAAGAAGCTGCAATTGCTGAAACTTTGAGTAAAACACAAGGTGCTGGAGTAATTCAGCAGGTCAGGCAGCATCTGTGGAGGGAACGGACAGACAATGTTTCAGATCGGGAACTTTCTTCAGATGCCGTTTGTCGATTTCCTCCACAGATGCTGCCTGACTCGCTGAGTCCCTTCAGCACTTTGATTTGCTCAGACTTCTGGATCAGATCACTTTGGCTGGAGTGCTTCAATGGCTACACACTTAGGCCACCAGAGCATGACAAACCATGACAGGATTTCCCCAGCAGTTAACCAGCCCACTCATGCTTCCATTGAACCCAACCCAAGCAGGAGTTGGTGCTTTTAAAGAAAAAGAGAAAGTAAACTGCCTGGTACCCAAAAGATCTTTGCGGTGGATATTAAATAGTACACAGGGTTAAAATGAAGCAATGAGCTCGGAGATTGGTGGGGAATTCGTCTAGAGCAACTCCCTGCTGAGAGAATCACTACATTGATCCATGCATCACTCGCTCACACTCTCTCTCTCACACACACACACACACACACACATTTGTCTTTGGTACAATCGTCACGTATTGTAATTTTGTTAACTGCTTTTTAATAACAGACATTCAGCTTGTGAAAAATAAAAGAGCTGTTGTAATTCTTACATTGTTACGACTTCAATAAGTACTCATGCAATGCAGGAACTTTTCATTTCAGGGACTTAGCTCATGAACTGGGGCATCCATGGGCTGAATACTGGGAATTTCTTGGCTGTTTTATTGATCTGGCAGCACCA
This sequence comes from Amblyraja radiata, assembly GCF_010909765.2. Classification (NCBI taxonomy): domain Eukaryota; kingdom Metazoa; phylum Chordata; class Chondrichthyes; order Rajiformes; family Rajidae; genus Amblyraja; species Amblyraja radiata. The sequence continues at coordinate 38,014,914 of NC_045980.1, forward strand.
GAAGGAATCAGAAAAGTTGAAGAATATCTGAGCAAAAAAGAATTGAGTAAAAACTCTGAACAGGAAGGAGACATCTACATCTGTAATAGATTCAAGAGTCCCCCACCAAGTGGTGAGTACAAAACTATCATGGAATCAATGATATTACAGAGAGCGAGAGAGTCCGTGTGATGATAGCCATCCTTCTGCTAAAGTTGTTCACTGTTTTTAATCCGACATGCCCGGTGTAAGACTCGCGGCTGAGTTGCATTTGGCGCGATAGAAGCAGCAGCAAGGTTGTGCAGGGAGACTGGCACTCGCTGTTATCAGGGACAGTGGCACTCGCTGTCATTAACGGGAATAACTCCAGGCCAGCAGACACATCAGTTACAAGCGGTTCGGGTGAGGCAAAGTGGGAGAGCCGAGTGTCCGGCCCCAGATAGCATGGGGGGGGGGGGGGTGGGTGGGGGGCCTTGGGCAGGGCACGGGGGCAGGGCAGGGCACAGGGGGAGGGCACAGGGGGAGGGCACGGGGGGGGGGGGGCCTTGGGCAGGGCGCTGAGATTTGTTACTAATTTTAAAACCCTCACGCACCACTGCACTTTGTATGCTCAAGTTGGATGGTTTGCCCTGTCCACCCGCAGACTCCATCATTGGCATATCCTTATTTATAAGACTATCCTCGGTGTTCTTCCTTCATATCTGCAGAAGTATGTAATTCGAAAAAGCACAGGAACTTATCAGCTCCGCTCTGAGGACTTGTTCTTACTAACTGTACCTAAAGTCCGTACTGAACTGGGGAAAAGGGCATTTAGTTATGCTGCTCCCTTCGCATGGAACCAGCTGCAGAATGAACTGAAACTTAAGGAGCTGGTTTCTATAAACAGATTTAAATCCCTTCTTAATGATGTTGAAGCGGGCTCTTCTGTCTGTACATGCTTTGTTTGATGATGTTCTGACTGTGACTCTATTTATATGTTATATGTTGTTTTTAAATTATTGTCTGTATCTGTGGAACTGCTGCTGCCTGTCTTGGCCAGGACTCTCTTGTAAAAGAGATTTTTAATCTCAATGAGACTTCTGGTTAAATAAAGGTTAAATAAAAATAAATAAATAAAACAGGGGCAGGGCACAGGGGGGGGCCTTGGGCAGGGCACGGGGGGGGGCCTTGGGCAGGGCACAGGGGGAGGGCACGGGCAGGGCAGGGCACATGGGGAGGGCACAGGGGCAGGGAAGGGGGGGGGCCTTGGGCAGGGCACGGGGGGAGGGCACAGGGGCAGGATTCCCAACGACCTCGAGAAACAAGTCAACGTACACGTCGCAGCTGTGGAATTAACACTTCCAAGGTCGGCCTGGGCGGCTCGTGTCGGTAAAGTCGTGCCAGAATTACAAACATTGGGGAGGAGGGACGGCAAAGTTTTGCTCTGAAAATTAAATATTCATATGAAGCGTGTGTGAGTGTGTGCGTGGGCCATTCTTTGGAAAGTGTGCCCAAAATGTCACACACGTGACCAGATGTCCTCACATAAAAGTAACACATTAAAAATATTCTTGTAAGAGATTCATCTTATTCATTGCTATTTTCCTACCTACAGAACTATAGTGCATGTCTGCTAAAGATGTGAACATTCTAGCTTTTTAAAATTCACAGTTTGTAAGATAAAACTTTGAGTTATGAAAAAAGATGCTTCTGTGTGCGGTCACACATGTGACCAGTCCTATTTGACCCCTGACCCTAAACAAACATTGTCAGCATAACATATAAACATTTCGCTTGATAAACCGTAAAAAATATGGATCATATATACAGTACAAAACAATATACCTGTAATTCTTTCAGAATTAGAAGAGATGGATTCCGTAATGTTTCATATTTTTGGTCACACACGTGACTAAGAATGGCCCGTGTATGTACAGCTACGCAGATGTACGTGCACAGGCACATGCGCACATACACACTCACGCACATACAGGCACATGCGCACATACACACTCACGCACATACACACTCATGCACACATAGGCACATGCGCACATACACACTCACTCACATACAGGCACATGTACCAGCACATACACACGCACATACAGGCGCATTAGATTAGATTAGACTTTATTAATGTACCAGCACATACACACTCACGCACATACAGGCACATGTACCAGCACATACACATGCACATACAGGTACATGCGCACATCACACTCACGCACATACAGGCACATGCGCACACACACACTCACGCACGTACAGGCACATGTACCAGCACATACACACTCACGCACATACAGGCACATGCGCACATACACACTCGCGCGCATACAGGCACATGCGCACATACACACGCACATACAGACACATGCGCACATACACACTCACGCACATACAGGCGCATGTACCAGCACATACACATATATGCAAATACAGACGTGCACACACATCTGCACACGTACAGACACGCACGCACACACATGTGTACGTACAGACACGAACACACACACATGTGCACATGTATCGCCAACCATGCTCTAATTTCACTCCATACCATCGGGTGTGTGGCGGGTCTGAGTTGGGTAATGTATTGGCATGGATTGAGATTGGTTCTTGGACAAACCTGTGGCGGGCAGGCTGTGAGCAGTGGGATACCAGGGGCATCATTGCCTGGCCCCAGTAACACAGTTGAAGTTAATATTGGGGAATAATATTTTCTACCTGAAATCAAGCAACTATTTAGATTAATCACATATTGTGTGACAAAAATACACTCAAAACTATTTTTTCCCCTTCCATAACTCAGGTAAAAACAGTAAATACAACAACTCTGTCTCCGTTGGTGCTTTTCTGGATAGTTTTGAAGAAATAAAAAACAGACAAAATGCCGCATTGAAGGTCAGCAAGTCCGCCATTCTCCCCGGCAGCGGCTTTGGGGCCATTGAAGAAAACGGGTGCCATATACTCCCCGTGCCTCGCCCCCTGGACATCATCGACTCTGTGGCCAATCTCAGTCGCCCCGACAAAGAGATCTTGCCAAACCTCAACGGAGTTTGTTCGCCTGTCGACGAGAAGCCAGTCGGGCGATGTCCTTGCTCGGTCACCATCCCTGGCTCGGCATCTGATCTCTTTCCTATTTCTAATCTCATGGCTGAGTTTGAAAAACTTTCCCTGCTGGATGACAAGGAGAGACATTTGCTTTCTGACCCGCTCATCCAACCTCCAGAGGAGCATGAGATTGAAGTAACGGCGGCACTATTGGAGAATAAGACTTTGGATTTGATAGCTCATGGCAGATTTGATAGCTCTGGGTGTAAGCAGGGTGCAGCTGAACAAATGAACGCTGAGAGCAGTGGGCTGCCTGAGACAGGATTGAACAAGGAGGCCGCAGCGGGTGGTGCTGATGAAATCACTCACTCACTGTCATTGTGCACGTCTAAGATAGCGACTTTACAGCTGGAAACCGAGGGCTGTGCAGAGCACGGCAGCTTGTCCTGTAGTACAGAGCAATCTGATGCCACCACACGGGACGTTTCAACACACAAATCCAATACCGCTCAAACCCAACTAAAGCCACGGCTCAACGTGCAATGGGACAACGTCAGCAGATCATCAGAGGACAGACAGCTTCTGCCGCCAAAGCAAACTCCGGGGCACGTCAGGAAAGGAGATGCCAAGGGCATCTATCTGGTTGGGTAAGGAACTATACGTTGATGGTTCAATGGCACCAAGTGACAGCTGGAGACCTTGCAGCAGCCTGGAGCTCACCGGCATCGGTAGCTGGGACTGGGCTTGGAAAATTGTGTCAAAACATAGCTCCTCTTGCATGCGGGCTCAGGAGACTATCGCTGTACAATTGCTCATTGGGGGTGGTGTGGCAATACTCTGCTGGCTTGTTTGTAAGAAAAGGATTTCACTGTGCGTTTGAACTTTGCACATGTGACAATAAAGCATACTTTATTGTCACAGGTACCTAGGTGCAGTGACATTCCTTTTTTACATACATTTCAGTAACATTCCTATACACAGACACAATCATACTAAAGTGTAAGAAGAGGTTGAAACTGAGACAATAGACAAGGGTCGCCACCTTTTTGGCACCATCTTGCATCCTTCAAGTTTCAAGGTTGTTAAAAATCTAGAGTTGTAACTTGGCGATAGAGGCCCGTTGTCCTGGCGACGGCACTGGTTGGGAGTTGCAGGCGTTGGCCTGGCGATGTTGGTGTCCTCCACTTCATGCCGCTGCAGGCTGCATCTTATCCGTGGGCTGACCCTCTTGGAGCGGCTCCCCATCTAATCGAATCCCAGGCTGTAAGGCCTCGATCGGGTCACATCGTCCCATGAATGGCCACAGTCTCACATGGCCACTGCATCAACTGGGTTCCAGTTACTGCCATTGAATGACCCTTTGGGCAATTGTATTAATTTATACAGATGTCACGGCAGATTGCAATGTGTTGTCAGCTTCAGTAGTTTCACTGATGATTCATTAGTGATACATCACGGAAACAGGTCCTTCGGCCCACTGAGTCCACACCGACCGTCGATTCACACGAGTTCTATGTAATCCCACTTTCACATTCACTCCCTACACACTGGTGGCAATTTACAGAGGACAATTAACCTACAAACCCGCACATCTTTGGGATGTTGGAGGAAACCCACGCGGTCACAGGGAGAACGTGCAAACTCCACACAGACAGCACCCGAGGTCAGGATCAAACACAGTTTAACAGTTCTGTGAAGTGCCTTGTTTTCCACACAACGCAGTAATATCATACTAGACATAAACTCAATCACACACAAGTAAAATAGTGCAATGCTTGTCGTGTAACCAAATTATTGATCTCTTCTGAGGCAGTACAGAGTCGTCACATCTCCATGGCTATCCGAATGGTTCACGTATAAAATGTCCATATCCTTGAAGAGATGGAGAATTGTAAGGTGAAGAAACATGACCAGCAATGTGACTTTAAGGAGAACACTAAGATAACCTGGCAAGTGCGAATTTAGTGTGTTTTGTTTAAAAAAGCCACTTTTTTGGTACCTGAAGTCTCTTCCATCTTCCCTCCAGAGATGGACCGACTAAGCTTGACTGTGACGTCCTGGCTGCTCTGGGCAGCGCTGATGTTGACCCCCAGCGGTTCCCATGTGTCCACCAATGGAGGAACAGAGTGATGTCTTACTCCACCTCAGACATGCAGAGGTGGGTATTGAACATAGAACATTGAACGTAGAACAGTACAGCTCAAGAACAGGCTCTATGGTGTCTGTAACAAACATGATGCCAAAACTAACTCTTATCTGCCTGCATGTAAGCAATATGAAAGCAAAAAGAGTTGTGTACACTAAAGCAAATAAATATCAAAAAAATGCTTGTTACATTTTCTTCAGTAGCAGAACGAACATATAGTGACTTGGTTATTCTTTAAACCCGTACATGATCCATATCTCTATTCCTTGCGCTTTTGTGTGCCTATCTAAAAGCTTCATAAAGGCCTCTATCCTATTGCCTCCACCATCACCCCTGGCAATGTGTTCCAGGCCCCTGTTACACTCTGTGTAAAAAAAACGGCCCCCCACATCTCCATTAAACTTTCCCCCACTCACTCATAGCTATGTCCCCACAGAGAGTGGAATTCTCTGCCTCAGAGGGCGGTGGAGGCAGGTTCCCTGGATGCTTTCAAGAGAGAGCTAGATAGGGCTCTTAAAAATAGCAGAGTCAGGGGATATGGGGAGAAGGCAGGAACGGGGTACTGATAGGGATGATCAGCCTTGATCACATTGAATGGCGATGCTGGCTCGAAATGGCCTACTCATGCACCTATTGTCTATTGTTGGATATTTCCACCCTCGGAAAAAGGTTCTGACTGTCTACCCTATCTGGGCGTCTCATAATCAGGTCTCCCAGTGTTGTCAAGGCTCCCTGCACATCCCACCTTTGTTATGATTAATCCATTTGTAAAAAAATGTGATATTGTCACTTAAAGTCATTGTGTGTGTGCTTGGACCTATTTTGAGTTTAATCAGCAAGCACTGTGTTAAGAATTTTTTGTTCAAGAGGACAAAATAAATCCATGTGCCGTTGTTGATTAACTGAACGTTTTGTTTGCTTCCTCAGTTGGCCGAGCCCAGCTCTGTTCAAAGGGAAACGGAGGGTGCAGCCGCACACCCCGAGCTCCCCCTGCAGCCCCGGCACCTCCATCCTCAGGAGACCTGGTTCACCGTGCTGCAGCACTGCAATGTTTGGGAGCTCGCCCTACTCTGAGTTCGGAAACCCAGGTCGCTACAGTCCAGCATATGCAAGCCATGTCCAAGTGCAGCACCTTCTGCACTTCATTGAACCCACCGAGTTCTAACACTTAGGGTTGTGATGCCATTACTTTGCCCCACTTTAGAGGGGGAATTAATTTTATATTTAAGATCAATTGTAGTTTCCTAAATATGTCTACTCCGTACAATGGATGCTGTGTGCTGTTTGATTCTGTTGGTGTGAATAAGTTTTCATCGTATTTCTTTACTGCTTATTAGAATTTCTCAACTTCCTCAGTAATCAATGTTGGCGCTGATTTCTCTTGCTTTTCGTTCATCCAGATATTTGTATATTTTAACTTTTTAAACTTCACTTCAATAAAATGTTGTCTCTTATTTAGACTTTCCATTAAAAAAAGTCCAGACTGGGGGATGGTGGGAGGTTTGGGGTATAGTAGAGAACTTTGTAGTCAGAGCACCGCTATAGATGACAAATGAACCTTGTCCTACACAGCACCAGACTGATGCAGTCAGTAATATTTTATCATAATTTCTGTGAAATTCCTGTAAAAGTCCATTGATCTGGGGACAGCTTAAAAGAGGATTTGTTCGTTAATAACACCGCTATTATTGGTGAGAAATATGTTTGAGGATTGTTGATATTAAAAAAATGTTGTATTGGATGTGAAGTTGGGTACTATGTAAAATGTGGTGGTGTGCAGCATGGTGGGAAAGACAAGCAAGTAAGTGGTGTGTAACAGATCTGGCGGGCCACACCTTGATTCCATTCACCATAAAGTATTCTCAGTATGTTTGTCAATTCTATTAAAAGAAATTATTTATTTGTTGCAAGAAAATTGTATCTCTGGCTTCTGCAAGCTTACTAGTGCCTTTTTTTTTTAATGAAACATTTTGTTAAATGGAGCTCTCAGCTAGTTTTACAGTAGTCTTTAATGTAATTGAATCCAGCATGTAGAATAGGTTCTTGTGAATGTTTAGTCGGCGGAGACCAGCAAATGTTGAGTGTATGTTTTGTTGCAGACACATGGGAGATACTGTTTACCATGGAAGCACTTTTCTAGTCCTGGACAGAGTGGCTTTAACATTGTCGCCTCTTGGTGTGTGTAAGTATGTCCAAATGTATGGTCTGATTCACTCTGACCTCCCTCACAGCACTGCACACACCCGGGCTCTCATACGTATTCACCGTACATTTATTGCATAAATGTGAAATGGTAAACTACTGAGAAAAGAATAAACAAAACAATGCAGAAAACAAAAGCATTTTAGTTGTTGTTGCAACATTTCAGTATATTTTTAAGGTCTAGAGTGATGTACTGAAAGTTATTAGCGTGCAATGCTGGAGAAACTCAACGGGTGAGGCAGCATCTATGGAGCGAAGGAATAGGTGAGGTAAGGGTCTCGACCTGAAATGGGATGACTAGAACTGCCCGCAATACAGTACTCCAAATGCAACCTTTCCATAAAGTTTTATACAGCTGCATCATGAACTGAAGGGTCTCCACCTAAAACGTCACCTATTTCTTTACTCCATTGATGCTGCCTCACCTGCTGAGTTTCTCCAGCATTTTTGTCTACCTTTGATTTTTCCAGCATCTGCCGTTCCTTCTTAAACGTGCAAATCCAAGTAAATAGTTTAACAGCATGTAACTAAAACTGCTTGATTAATTCCTCTAAAAAAGGCACACGGTGCTGGAGTAAACTCAGCAGGTCAGGCAGCATCTCTGGAGAACATGGATAATGTGACCCTTCTTAAGACTGATTCATACTTTATGAATGTTTCTGTCATTTGTTAATCTGACCTGATGTGGTTTACTCTAGATTCTCAATGAGTTTACGACTGAAGTGCAAACATCATTAATGTTGTGACAGGTTAAATTCCCACTTGAGTTCAGAGTCTCCATCTGGAGATTCTTGACCACACTTAACTTCACTGGAATACAATGTGTTTGTAAAGGGACACAGGAAGATAGTGAATTTAATGACTGTTTAAGTACAGTCAGTCCCTTAGCTGTTATTTAAATAAATGTATTAAATGGGAACAGGAAGCTGCTTTGCTGCTGAAAATTGTCTAATTCTCTCATCTAATTTTACATTCAGCATCTGTTGTGGGTGCTTCCTTGCTGTTCAGCCTTGTAGGAAGCAGAGCCTATTCCTGCCTTCTCCATAAACTGCAAAAGATATCCAAGATTTACAGTTGAGTGTTATATGTGCTACCTATAAATTGTACTTTAAGAATGCAAGGCTTTTAAAAAATATTTTGACCAAAAGCAGTTTTTCTATAACGTCTGTATACAGAAATGATGGATTTAGTAAATATATCTGGTGTAATATTGTACAAAATGTTCTTGTTGCTGCACTCCAGAACTAATGAGTTGCAGAAATGATTTCCGAGCATGTTGCCCATATTGGAGCACTTGAGTTATTGGGAGAGATTGGCCAGGCTGGGATTGTTCTCCCTGGAGTGAAGGAAGCTGAGAGGTGACCTCAGAGGTTTATAAAATTGAGGAGGCAATGATGGCTAGTCCTTTTTCCCAGGTTGGGATGATCTAAAGCAAAATAGGTTAATGAGAGTGGAAAGATTTAAAGGAAATCTGAGGGGCAAAGTTTTCCACCCAGAGGGAAGTGGGTATATGCATCGTCCAGAGGAAGCTGCAGAGGTGAGTACAATTACAATCTTTAAAAACCAGTTTAGATGCATATGGACCAAATGCAGACAAATGTGATTGGCTTGGTTCTGGTGTGCTGGAGTAACTCAGTACGTCAGACAGCACTTCTGGAGCACATGGATAGGCAATGATTTTGGTCAGGACTCATCTTCAAAACATCACCTACAGTGGCTTGCAAAAGTTTTCATACCCCTTGAACTTTTCCACATTTTGTCACGTTACAACCACAAACGTAAATGTATTTTATTGGGATTTTATGTGATAGACCAACACAAAGTGGTGCATAATTGTGAAGTGGAAGGAAAATTTTCAAATTTTCAAATTTTTTTACAAATAAAAAACTGAAAAGTGTGGCGTGCAAAAGCAGCCCCCCTGAGTCAATACTTTTTAGAACCACCTTTCGCTGCAATTACAGCTGCAAGTCTTTTGGGGTATGTCTCCACCAGCTTTGCACATCTAGAGACGGAAATTTTTACCCATTCTTCTTTGCAAAATAGCTCAAGCTCAGTCAGATTGGATGGAGAGCGTCTGTGAACAGCAATTTTGAAGTCTTGCCAGAGATTCTCAATTGGATTTAGGTCTGGACTTTGACTGGGCCATTCTAACACATGAATATGCTTTGATCTAAACCATTCCATTGTAGCTCTGGCTGTATGTTTAGGGTCGTTGTCCTGCTGGAAGGTGAACCTCCGCCCCAGTCTCAAGTCTTTTGCAGACTCGTTTTCTTCCAAGATTGCCCTGTATTTGGCTCCATCCATCTTCCCATCAACTCTGACCAGCTTCCCTGTCCCTGCTGAAGAAAAGCATCCCCACAGCATGATGCTGCCACCACCATGTTTCACAGTGGGGATGGTGTGTTCAGGGTGATGTGCAGTGTTAGTTTTCCGCCACACATAGCGTTTTGCATTTAGGCCAAAAACTTCAATTTTGGACTCATCTGACCAGGGCACCTTCCTCCACATGTTTGCTGTGTCCCCCACATGGCTTGTGGCAAACTGCAAACGGGACTTCTTATGGCTTTTTTTCAACAATGGCTTTCTTCTTGCCACTCTTCCATAAAGGCCCGATTTGTGGAGTGCACGACTAATAGTTGTCCTGTGGACAGATTCTCCCACCTGAGCTGTGGATCTCTGCAGTTCCTCCAGAGTTACCATGGGCCTCTTGGCTACTTCTCTGATCAATGTTCTCCTTGCCCGGCCTGTCAGTTTAGGTGGACGGCCATGTCTTGGTAGGTTTGCAGTTGTGCCATACTCTTTCCATTTTCGGATGATGGATTGAACAGTGCTCCGTGAGATGTTCAAAGCTTGGGATTTTTTTAATAACCTAACCCTGCTTTAAACTTCTCCACAACTTTATCCCTGACCTGGCTGGTGTCTTCCTTGGGCTTCATGATGCTGTTTGTTCACTAATGTTCTCTAACAAACCTCTGAGGCCTTCACAGAACAGCTGTATTCATACTGAGATTAGATTACACACAAGTGGACTCTATTTACTAATTAGGTGACTTCTGAAGGCAATTGGTTGCACTGGATTTTATTTAGGGTTATCAGAGTGAAGGGGGCTGAATACTTTTGCACGCCACACTTTTCAGTTTTTTATTTGTAAAAAAATTTGAAAACCATGTATCATTTTCCTTCCACTTCACAATTATGCGCCACTTTGTGTTGGTCTATCACATAAAATCCCAATAAAATACATTTACGTTTGTGGTTGTAACGTGACAAAATGTGGAAAAGTTCAAGGGGTATGAATACTTTTGCAAGCCACTGTATCCATGTTCTCCAGAGACCCGCCAAGTTACTCCAGCACTTTGTCTTTTTTTGGTTCAGCTTAGATCTTGGTTGCCCAGTAGAGTTGAGCCTGCGTCCATGCTGCATTCATCTATAACGTTAGGAAAAGTTGCCAGTTCCTGGATCCGATGTTTTGTTTCAACGGCGCATAATAACGAGACTCGTTTGTTAAAAAAAAGAACTTTTATTCACGGGACCCTGTATTCAACGTTTGAAAACTGCATTGAGAAACCAGCTGGAAATAAGTGACACGATTGGGTAAACTGCTCCTGCAGTGAGTGACAAATCTGAGCACTAACTACCTAAAGTAATGCTTCTAGCTCATTGATTATAACATCCTACCTTCTGTTTAGACTTTCCATATTAATAACCAAATTGTTTATTAAATAATTGTGAAACACTTTAGATTATAAAGATTCTTCATTTCACGGGCTAGCTATTTACTTCTGTCTTTTGGAAGGTCTTGAAGCCAGGTGTGTTGTGGGTAAGGCGTAGTGCAGTTGCTGTTGTCAGGTCCACTACTGCCACAACAGGGGATTACAGGAGGGGAGAGAGAGCGAAAACACTCCCGACTGCCCCTCATCATCCAGCCCAGGTCAGCTAACACCACACACAAAACACCCCTCAAGACTTAGCTATGCCAGGTTAATAAATCCTATTGAACACCGACCGACTCTACACATTGTACTGATAATCAGACTATCAGCCTGGAGATGAGTTTTACTATTTAAACATTTTCCTTTAAAAAAAAATCTAGTTGGCAGTAAGTTTCAGATACTGAGAGGATCGACTATCTCCTTGAAAATTCATTATAAAAACAAGGTTACAGGAGATGATGAACTCAAGAGTCAATTATCAGTTGACATGGAACAACATTGATTATACTCCACTCACATCCGTCATTTCAGCCATAGGTACGTGATCCTAAAATGTAAATTAAAAACAAAAATAAAGATCTGTAATTATTGGTGCAAATCAATAGAACAGCCACTGATATCTTTTCAAGTATGATGCTGACGTCTTGCACAGTGAAACGTGAAGCATGCAGGCGCTGCAAACCACGTGTTAGCGTGTTAATTTGTCAGGAGGCATGAAGCCCGTGTCCCCCAGCGTCCGAAGCGCCACCCTGCCGTTGGGGCGGATGGTGAGCCAGGTAATGCTGCCGTTGTTGAGGCACATCCTCAGCCAACCCTCCGGGGGGAACTGCAACGCTCTGCACAAAAGGGAGAGAATAAATTAACCCAGGAGTATACAGGTGTATAAAATCATGAGTGCAATAGATCAGGCAGATGCACAGTCTCTTGCCCAGAGTAGGTGAATTGAGGACCAGAGGACCTAGGTTTAACGTGAAGGGGGAAAGATTTAATAGGTATCTGAGGGGTAACATTTTCACACAAAGGGTGGTGGGTGTATGGAACGAGCTGCCTGGGGAGGTAGTTGAGGCAGGGACAGGTTTGAAGGGATATGGGCCAAACGCAGGCAGGTGGGACTAGTGTAGCTGGGACATGTTGGTCTAAAGGGCCTGTTTCCACGCTGTATTAAAAAACAATGAAGCTATACTTCATTTAGATGTAAACCGCCCTAACCTTTGACCCCAGGGTGGAAATATCAAAGACGGCATAGATTCAAAGTTTAAAGGAGATGTGCTGGCAAGTTTTTTCCCACAGAAGGTGGTGCGTGCCAGGAGTGGTGGTGGAGGCAGGCAGTCAGTCTGACTGGATGCCGCACAAACAAACAATAGCTTTTCACTGTACCTCAGTACACGTGACAATAAGAGACGAAACAATACAGAAAGGTACAAGACCCAGATACAAAAGGCATATTATGGGGAGCAGGGATCTTATACAACAATGGAGCTGGCTTTAAGGTGACCCATGGTTAACATTTCTTACAATCTGCACTTGTCCAGTCGTCCCACAAAACAGATTCCTAAAACCTCTACATTTTAATAAAAGGCAAAAAAAATGACAGAAAAACAAAATATAATAGAAGCATTTTAATTTTAAAAAGTTACATGTTAAGAGATTCTAAAATAGAGCATTACAAATCTGAAGTAGGCGTTAATTTGTTAAAATCCACCCACCATTAATGATTAAATTGATAGACGTGTGCAAATTCTGTACTCAATACGAGAGAACATTAAGATAATTACCTGCAAACGAAATAGCGGATTACATTTGCGTGGCAAACAATGACCTCGTAACTATCGTTCTGTTGCTTCAAATCAGCTCTGTGGATGTAGCGACGGAACGCAGCTTCAATCCTGGCGCCATCTTCATGATACTGCTGAAGACATGTAGACGCGTAAACACACACACTGGCCAGTACAACTCAGGCAAGGAGGACTTAGCAGTGTTCAAAACCCCACTCACAACAAATGTTCAGGTGAAATAAAAGCTACAAGCATTATACCATAGATAGACACAAACTGCTGCTGGAGTAACTCAGCGGGACAGGCAGCGTCTCAGGAGAGAAGGAATGGGCGACGTTTCAGGCTGATGGTCTGAAGAAGGGTCAAAGTAAACATGCAGGTACAGCAGGCAGTGAAGAAAGCTAATGGCATGTTGGCCTTCACAACATGAGGATTTGAATATAGGAGTAAAGAAGTCCTTGCAGTTGTACAGGCCCTGGTGAGATCACATCTGGAGTATTGTGTGCAGTTTTGGTCTCCTAATTTGCCAATGAGGTAATGCAGCGTAGGTTCACAAGGTTAACCCCCGGGATGGTGGGACTGTCATATGAGGAAAGACTGGGTTCGTATTCATTGGAATTTAGAAGGATGAGAGGGTATCTTATAGAAAAGTATAAAATTATAAAAGAACTGGACAAGCTAGATGCAGGAAATATGTTCCCAATGTTGGGGTAAGTCCAGAGCCAGGGGCCACAGTCTAAGAATAAAGGGGAGGCCATTTAAAACTGAGATGAGAAAAAACATTTTCACCCAGAGAGTTGTGAATTTGTGGAATTCTCTGCCACAGAGGGCAGTGGAGGCCAAATCACTGAATGAATTTAAACATAGAAAATAGGTGCAGGAGTAGGCCATTCGGCCCTTCGAGCTTGCTTGCACCGCCATTTAATATGATCATGGCTGATCATCCAACTCAGTATCCTGTACCTGCTTTCTCTCCATACCCCCTGATCCCTTTAGCCACAAGGGCCACATCTAACTCCCTCTTAAATATAGCCAATGAACTGGCCTCAACTACATTCTGTGGCAGAGAATTCCAGAGATTCTCCACTCTCTGTGTAAAAAATGTTTTTCTCATCTCAGTCCTAAAAGATTTCCCCTTTATCCTTAAACTGTGACCCCTTGTTCTGGACTTCCCCAACATCGGGAACAATCTTCCTGCATCTAGCCTGTCCAACCCCTTAAGAATTTTGTAAGTTTCTATAAGATCCCCCCTCAATCTTCTAAATTCTAGCGAATACAAGCCGAGTCTATCCAGTCTTTCTTCATATGAAAGTCCTGACATCCCAGGAATCAGTCTGGTGAACCTTCTCTGTACTCCCTCTATGGCAAGAATGTCCTTCCTCAGATTAGGAGACCAAAACTGTATGCAATACTCCAGGTGTAGTCTCACCAAGACCCTGTACAACTGCAGTAGAACCTCCATGCTCCTATACTCAAATCCTTTTGCTATGAATGCTAACATACCATTCGCTTTCTTCATTGCCTGCTGCATCTGCATGCCTACTTTCAATGACTGGTGAACTACGACACCCAGGTCTTGTTGCATCTCCCCTTTTCCTAATCGGTCACCATTCAGGTAATAGTCTACTTTCCTGTTTTTGCCACTAAAGTGGATCTCACATTTATCAACATTATACTGCATCTGCCATGCATTTGCCCACTCACCCAGACTATCCAAGTCATCTTGCAGCCTCCTAGCATCCGCCACACAGCTAACACTGCCCCCCAGCTTTGTGTCATCCACAAGCTTGGAGATGTTGCATTCAATTCCCTCGTCCAATTCATTAATATATATTGTAAATAGCTGAGGTCCCAGCACTGAGCCTTGCGATACCCCACTAGTCACTGCCTGCCATTCTGAAAAGGACCCGTTAACTCCTACTCTTTGCTTCCTGTCTGCCAGCCAGTTCTCTATCCACATCAATACTGAACCCCCAATGCTTTAAGTTTGTATACTAATCTCTTATGTGGGACCTTGTCGAAAGCCTTCTGAAAGTCCACGTATAACACATCCACTGGTTCTCCCTTATCCACTCTACTAGTTACATCCACGAAAAATTCTATAAGATTCGTCAGACATGACTTACCTTTCATAAATCCATGCTGACTTTGTCCAAAGATTTCACCTTCCAAATGTGCTGCTATCCCATCTTTAATAACTGACTTTAGCAGTTTCCCCACTACCGATGTTAGACTAACTGGTCTGTAATTCCCCGTTTTCTCTCTCCCTCCCTTTTTAAAAAGTGGGGTTACATTAGCTACCCTCCAATCCTCAGGAACTACTCCAGAATCTAAAGAATTTTGAAAAATTATCACTAATGCATCCACTATTTCTGGGGCTACTTCCTTAAGTACTCTGGGATGCAGCCTATCTGGTCCTGGGGATTTATCAGCCTTTAATCCATTCAATTTATCTAACACCACTTCTGGGCTAACCTGGAGTTCACTCAGTTCCATCTCATTTGATCTCCGGTCCTCTGCTATTTCCGGCAGATTATTTATGTCTTTCTTAGTGATGACAGAACCAAAGTAGTTATTCATTTGGTCTGCCATGTCCATGTTCCCCATGATCAATTCACCTGTTTCTGACTGCAAGGGACCTACATTTGTTTTAACTAATCTTTTTCTCTTCACATATCTATAAAAACTTTTGCAGTCAGTTTTTATGTTCCCTGCCAGTTTTCTTTCATAATCTATTTTCCCTTTCCTAATTAAGCCCTTTGTCCTCCTCTGCTGGACTCTGAATTTCTCCCAGTCCTCTGGTAGGCTGCTTTTTCTGGCTAAAAGTAGCTAAATTAAGCTCTAGGGGCTAGCGGAATCAAGGGATATGCGGAGAAGGCAGACACGGGTTACTGATTGTGAATGATCAGCTGTGATCACAATGATTGCCGGTGCTGGCTCGAAGGGCTAAATGGCCTCCTCCTGCACCTATTTTCTATGTTTCTATGTCACCCATTCCTTCTCTCCAGAGATGCTGCCTGTCCCGCTGAGTTACTCCAGCATTTTGTGTCTATATCTTTGATTTAAACCAGCATCTGCTGTTCCTTCCGAAGCATTATAGGAATACCTAAGCATATAGTATACTACACTGAGCAATCTTGCTGGAAAAAGTACATGTATGAATCTCCTACGCCTTTTAACAGTGGATCGACTCAAAGAGGCAGCATTTGGAGAACTACGTTCAGTTTCCATCATCCTGCTACAGGAAGGATATCATTGAGCTGGAACGAGTGTAAAGAAGATTTACACCCATCATTGGCTGGGGGGGTTCTGAAAACCCCGCCTTGAAAAAAATGTTTTTTTTGTCTAAACCATAGAGAACAAAATGCAACGTCAGACAGAGGCAAAAGGAGAGATATATACAGATAATTCTGCACTGCCATTGTTATATACAGTGCATGAGTAGCAAATAAAAGGTTGGACGTTCAGAATGCACGCAATCTCTCTTCCAATGGGCAGATATGACATATAATCTCTCTTCCAGTGGGCAGATATGACATAAGTTTTAGTATTTTCAGCGTTTTCTGTTTTTATTTCAGATCTGCCATTTTAATTTTGATTTCCGCTCCTATTCCTGCATTGTATTAACCACATCTGTGTTATGAAACCAAAGAGTGTAGGAACAAATACTCCTGGATTTAAAAGGTTTTACAATAGCATGTATTTCCCAAAAGAAAGTGTAATTGGATCCATTTTGGTCCATGGAGGTTGAATACTTTCCAATATTAATCACTACTCTCATGTGTAGGAAGGAACTGCAGATTCTGGTACAAACCCAAGAGAGACACAAAAAGCTGGAGTAACTCAGCGGGTCAGACAGCATCTCTGGAGAAAAGGTCTAGGTGACGTTTCGGGTCGAGACCCCTCAGTTCATGTTGCAACTGTATAAAACTTTGTGGAGAGGTTACATTTGGAGTTGGGGCAGTTCTAGTCATCCCATTCCAGGAAGGATGTGGAGCCTTTGGAGCGGATGCTGGAGGTTGACCAGAATGATGCCTCGATTAGAGGATATTAGCTGAGGACGGGTTGGACAAACTTGGTTTGATTTCTCTAGAACGTCAGAAGCTTATAGAGTATATAAAACGATGAGGCTGGGACAGGACAGATGTCTTTTTCCTCAGAGTGGAAATGTCACAGACTGGAGGGCATAGCTTTACGGTTGGAACATTTGAGGAGATTTTACAAGGCAAGGTTTGTTTGCACACAGAGGGGTAGATGCCAGGGGTATTGGGGAAGCAGATATGAGAGCAATGTTTTAGAGGCATTTAGGCAGCAAGTAATGTAAGGGTATAGACCATATGCTGGCAGATGGGGTTAGTTTACATTGGCACAGACGCAGTGGGGTGAACGGCTTGCTCCTGTGCCAACACCGACGTCATCTCCAGGACGACTCTTACCATGGCCTCCGGTTTCCAGTGGCTGACGGGCGGGTCTGGCTCAATTGGGGCTCCTTCCCTCAGCAAGTCGCAGCTCATCATCTCCAGACCTGGAACCACAGCATCAACACTCAGTGTTAGATACACGGATAAACTCAAGGGTGCTACATTTGGGAGAAATAATTAGGAAGGTTAGAGTTCAACTTATACAGGATGGAAACAGGACCTTTGGCCCACTGAGGCCACGCCAACCATCGATCACCCTTTCACCAAAGATGGACATAGAAAGCTGGAGTAACTCAGCGAGTCAGGCAGCACGTCTGGGGGGAAAAGGAATAGGCGAAACAGAATAGGCTTCAAGTCGAGACTCTTCTTCAGATCACCCGTTCACACTAGTTCTGTCATATCATTTTTTCAACAAATCCTTACACACTACAGGAAATTTACAGAAGCCAATTAGACTACAAACCCGCACATTTTTGGGATGTGGGAGGAAACTGGAGGACCCTGAGGAACACCAAGCGCTCACTGGGAGAGCGTGCAAACTCCACACATACACATCCGAGGTCAGGATCGATCCTGGGTATATTTAGACAGGTACATGGATAGGGCTGGTTTGGAGGGATATGGGCCAAACACAGGCAGGTGGGACTAGTAAATGCACATGTTGGTCGGTGTGGCCAGTCACTTCCACCGGTTTCTGAATCGTTAGAAAAACATGAAAGAGACAAGATGGTGCAGGGAGAGAATGATCAACGTACCAAAGGTGGAGCAGCAGAGAGATGGTTTCATAGAATGGAATAACAAGCAAACAGGCCCAACTCATTCGTGCCGACCAGTGGCACCCTTCCATCACGGCACACATTTGGGGCGGCACGGTGGTGCAGCGGTAGAGTTGCTGCCTCACAGCAGCCAGAGGCCCGGGTTCGATCGTGACTACGGGCGCTGTCTGTACAGAGTTTGTACATTCTCCCCGTGACTGCATGGGTTTCCCCAGGTGCTGCAGTTTCCTTCCACACACTGAAGACGTACAGAGTTTGTACGTTCTCCCTGTGACTGCGTAGGTTTCCCCAGGTGCTGCAGTTTCCTCCCACACTCCAAAGACGTACAGAGTTTGTAGGTTAATTGGCGTTGGTAAAAATTGTAAATTTCCCTAGTGAGTGTAGGATAGTGTTAATGTGCGAGGATCGCTGGGCGGTGTTGACTCAGTGGGCCAAAGGGCCTATTTCCGCGCCGTATCTCTAAAGTAAACCAAATATTCAAAACTGATGAAAAGTACCCGATGCAAGGTATTTGTTTGAAAAACCAAGCAGCTCTCTGTACGGGGAACAGTACCCACCTGGTGTGAGATACCAAGCAGCTCTCTGTACGGGGAACAGCACCCACCTGGTGTGAGATACCAAGCAGCTCTCTGTACGGGGAACAGCACCCACCTGGTGTGAGATACCAAGCAGCTCTCTGTACGGGGAACAGCACCCACCTGGTGTGGAACAACAAGCAGCTCTCTGTACGGGGAACAGCACCCACCTGGTAAGTATTTGCGAATGATGGTTGCTGTCTCCTTCGCCCGTGTCATGCTGGAGTGAATCAGGATGTCGTAGTTCAAACCCAGACTCGCCAGTCGCTGACCTGTCAGTTCCGCTTGTTCACGGCCTGGAAAGATGCAGATATTCTGTAAACACGAGCTGCACAACCCCTCAATATGAAGCTACAAACCAGTCGCCACTATACCCCACAAAATGGCAGCACAGGAATGGGCCCTTCGGCTACAATATCCCAGCCGAACATGGTGCCGTCAACTAATCTCCTTTGTCTGCACATGATCCATATCCCTCCATATTCTGCATATTTAAAACCTGAAATGCCATGTATCTGCCTCCTCCCCTGGCACACGCCACTCTCTGTGTAAAAAAACCTGCCCAACACATCTCCTCGAAACATTCCCCCTCGCACCTTCAAGCTAGGGCCTCTTGTCTTTGACATTTCCACATTGGTAAAAAGGTTTTGACTGCCTGACCCGCTGAGTTACTCCAGCACTTTCTGCCTGTTTCATCTTTAGTGACCTGGGGAAGAGAGGTTTGTATGGAGTCAAAAATTTAAGAAAGAACTACAGATGCTGGAAAAATTGAAGGTAGACAAAAATGCTGGAGAAACTCAGAGGGTGAGGCAGCATCTATGGAGCGAAGGAATAAGTAACGTTTCGGGTCGAGACTCGTAAAGATCTCGACCTGAAACGTCACCTATTCCTTCGCTCCATAGATGCTGCTTCACCCATTGAGTTCCTCCAGCATTTTTGTCTGCCTTTGTATGGAGTCACGTCATGGATCAGCCAAGATCCCAGAATACGGCAGGACAGACAGGACAGAATCACCCACCCTGTCCTGTACCTCAGCACCTCCTGACCCCGTTACTTTGCTAAAAGCGGACTAATGGAAGGAGCACAGACCCAGTGCCGTCAGAACTCTGTCTTTGTCTGTTGAGGCTGACAGCTCGTACTGGGAATGACGGATGAGGAAGATGTGCCTCGTGGCTTTGACTTTGTAGTTGTCCAGCTGAGTAGTGTGGTCCTCAGGCACCTCTTTACTCTTCTGGTTGGGTTTAATGAGAGAGATTGGCTCACGCCTGTACAAGAAAAGAAAGAAATTAACGGTTTGTAAATCCCCCTCTCCCTTCTCTCAACTCTGCCCCTCTTCCTCCACCCCGTTCCCTCCTCTCCCCCCTCCTTTCCCTCTCCTCTCTTCTCTCCCCCCCTCTCTTTTCTCCCCACTCCTTCTTTCTCCCCCCCCTCTCTTCTCTCCCCCCCATCTCTTCTCTCTCTTCTCTTCCCCCTCTCTTCTTTTACTCAGAGCTCCCGTGGATTTTGAAGCAACAGCAACAAAGAGAAGCAGGAGAAAACACTGATTGGCTCTAGCTCGAGTGGGAGGAGAGTTAGAAGTGAGTCAGAGGGGGAAAACAGTTGAAAACTGAGGAATTTGGTTTGTCAATTGGTAAATTAGGCAATTTATCAGTCAAAATAATCTTAGGGAGCAGCAGTGAGGGAAGTGCCTTGTGAGTAAAGTGCAAGTCTCTTTGGCTCGAGAGTCTTCGGCGAGGAGGCTACGCAAAATGCTGGAGAGGGAGAGACGAAAGAAGGAGATGTCAGGCAGGTGGGCAGAGGAGGGGGGGGATAGCTCTGCTGGTGAGGGATGGAATTCAGTCCCTTGCGAGGGAAGACATAGGGACTGACGAGGTAGAGTCACTGTGGATTGTTGAGGAATTGTGAAGGCAAGAAGACACTAATTGGTGTTATTTACAGACCCCCAAATAGTAGCCCGGATGCAGGGTGTAAGTTGCAGCAGGAGTTAAAACTGGCATGTAACAAAGGTAATGATTTCAATATGCAGGTAGACTGGGAAAATCAGGTTGGTTCAGGACCCCAAGAAAGAGAGTTTGTAGAATGCCTCCGAGATGGATTCTTAGAGCAGCTTGTAATGGAGCCGACCAGAGAAAAGGCAATTCTGGATTGTGTTGTCCAATGAACCAGATATGATTAGAGAACTCAAGGTAAAGGAACCGCTCGGAGGTAGTGATCATAATATGATTCGTTTTAATCTGCAATTTGAGAAGGAGAAGGTTAAATCGGAAGTGGCAGTGATGCAGTTGAACAAAGGGGACTATGAAGGCATGAGAGGGGAGCTCTCGGCCAAACTAGACTGGAAAGGGATCCTAGCAGGAATGACGGTGGAACAGCAATGGCAGGAATTTCTGGGCATAATCCGGAAGACGCAGGATCATTTCATTCCAAAGAGGATTCTAAGGGGAGTAGGAGGCAACCGTGGCTGACGAGAGAAGTTAGGGATAGAATAAAACAAAAACAAAAGATGTCTAACACAGCAAAGAGTAGCCGGAAGCCAGAGGATTGGGAAACTTTCATAGGACAACAGAAGGAAACAAAATGGGCTGAAAAGATGAAGTACGAGGGGAAGCTGGCCAGGAATATAAAGAAGGACAGTAAAAGCTTCTTTAGATATGTTAAGGGAAAAAGAGTAGCAAAGTCAAATGAGGGTCCCTTGAAGGCAGACACGGGTGAAATGATTATGGGCAACAAGGAAATGGCAGAAGAGTTGAATAGGTACTTCGGATCTGTCTTCACTAAGGAAGACACAAATAATATCCCAGATGTACTGGAGGACAGAGAATCGAAGGGGGTAGAGGAACTGAAATAAATTTTCATTAGGCGAGAAATAGGATTGGGTAGGTTAATGGGACTAAAGGATGATAAATCTCCTGGGCCTGATGGTCTGCATCCCAGGGTCCTCAGGGAGGTGGCTCTAGAAATAGTGGACGCATTGGTGATCATTTTCCAATGTTCAATAGATTCAGGATCAGTTTCTGTGGATTGGAGGATAGCTAATGTTATCCCACTTTTCAAGAACGGAGCGAGAGAGAAAACGGGGAATTACAGACCAGTTAGTCTGACTTCGGTGGTGGGAAAGATGCTGGAGTCAATTATTAAAGAGGTAATAATGGGGCATTTGGATAGCAGTAAAAGGATTAGTCCAAGTCAACATGGATTTATGAAACGGAAATCATGCTTGACTAATCTTCTGGAATTTTTTGAGGATGTGACAAGTAAAATGGATGAAGGGGTGCCAGTGGATGTAGTGTATCTAGACTTCAGAAAGCCTTTGATAAGGTCCCGCATGGGAGACTGGTGACTAAAATTAGAGCACATGGTATTGGGGGTAGGGTGTTGACACGGATAGAAAATTGGTCGGCAGAGTAGGAGTGAATGGGTCCTTTTCAGAATGGCAGGCAGTGGTAAGGCTCGGTGTTGGGGCCGCAACTGTTTATAACCATATAATAACCATATAACAATTACAGCACGGAAACAGGCCATCTCGACCCTTCTAGTCCGTGCCGAACACATAATCTCCCCTAGTCCCATATACCTGCGCTCAGACCATAACCCTCCATTCCTTTCCCATCCATATAACTATCCAATTTATTTTTAAATGATAAAAACGAACCTGCCTCCACCACCTTCACTGGAAGCTCATTCCACACAGCTACCACTCTCTGAGTAAAGAAGTTCCCCCTCATGTTACCCCTAAACTTCAGTCCCTTAATTCTCAAGTCATGTCCCCTTGTTTGAATCTTCCCTACTCTCAGTGGGAAAAGCTTTTCCACGTCAACTCTGTCTATCCCTCTCATCATTTTAAAAACCTCTATCAAGTCCCCCCTTAACCTTCTGCGCTCCAAAGAATAAAGCCCTAACTTGTTCAACCTTTCTCTGTAACTTAGTTGCTGAAACCCAGGCAACATTCTAGTAAATCTCCTCTGTACTCTCTCTATTTTGTTGACATCCTTCCTATAATTAGGCGACCAAAATTGTACACCATACTCCAGAATTGGCCTCACCAATGCCTTGTACAATTTTAACATTACATCCCAACTTCTATACTCAATGCTCTGATTTATAAAGGCCAGCACACCAAAAGCTTTCTTTACCACCCTATCTACATGAGATTCCACTTTCATGGAACTGTGCACAGTTATTCCCAGATCCCTCTGTTCACCTACATTCTTCAATTCCCTACCATTTACCATGTACGTCCTATTTTGATTTGTCCTGCCAAGATGTAGCACCTCACACTTATCAGCATTAAACTCCATCTGCCATCTTTCAGCCCACTCTTCCAACTGGCATAAATCTCTCTGTAGACTTTGAAACTCTACTTCATTACCCGCAACCCCACCTATCTTAGTATCATCTGCATACTTACTAATCCAATTTACCACACCATCGTCCAGATCATTGATGTACATGACAAACAACAGTGGACCCAACACAGATCCCTGTGGCACCCCACTCGTCACTGGCCTCCAACCTGACAAACAACCATCCACCATTACTCTCTGGCATCTCCCATTCAGCCACTGTTGAATCCATCTTGCTACTCCACCATTAATACCCAACCATTGAACCTTCTTAACCAACCTTCCATGAGGAACCTTGTCAAAGGCCTTACTGAAGTCCATATACACAACATCCACTGCTTTACCCTCATCAATTTCCCGAGTAACATCTTCAAAAAATTCAAGAACATTAGTTAAACATGACCTTCCAGGCACAAATCCATGTTGACTGTTCCTAATCAGACCCTGTTTATCCAGATGCTTATATATATTATCTCTAAGTATTCTTTCCATTAATTAGCCCACCACTGACGTCAAACTAACAGGTCTATAATTGCTAGGTTTACTCTGAGACCCCTTTTTAAACAATGGAACAACATGCGCAGTACGCCAATCCTCCGGCACTATTTCCGTTTCTAATGACATTTGAAATATTTCTGCCATAGCCCCTGCTATTTCTACACTAACTTCCCTCAATGTCCTAGGGAATATCCTGTCCGGACCTGGAGACTTATCCACTTTTATATTTCTCAAAAGTGTCAGTACTTCCTCTTCTTTGATCCTCATAGTTTCCATAGCTACTCTACTTGTTTCCCTTACCTCACATAATTCAATATCCTTCTCCTTGGTGAATACCGAAGAAAAGAAACTGTTCAATATCTCCCCCATCTCTTTTGGCTCTGCAGATAGTTGGCCACTCTGACTCTCTAATGGACCAATTTTATCCCTCGTTATCCTTTTGCTATTAATATAGCGGTAGAAACCCTTCGGATTTACTTTTACCTTACTTGCCAAAGCAACCTCATATCTTCTTTTAGCTTTTCTAATTTCTTTCTTAAGATTCTTTTTACATTCTTTATACTCCTCAAGCACCTCATTTACTCCATGCTGCCTATAACTATTGTAGATCTCCCTCTTTTTCCGAACCAAGTGTCCAATTTCCCTTGAAAACCATGGCTCTTTACAATTTTTACGATTTCCTTTCAACCGAACAGGGACATAAAGATTCTGTACTCTTAAAATGTCACCTTTAAATGTACTCCATTTCTCTTCCACATCTTTCCCATAAAACAAACTGTCCCAATTTACTCCTTTTAAATCCTTTCGCATCTCCTCAAAGTTAGCCTTTCTCCAATCAAAAATCTCAACCCTAGGTCCAGTTTTGTCCCTCTCCATAATTATATTGAAACTAATGGTATTGTGATCACTGGACCCGAACTGTTCCCCAACGCATACCTCTGCCACCTGACCCATCTCATTTCCTAACAGGAGGTCCAGTACCGCCCCTTCTCTAGTAGGTACTTCTATGTATTGTTGCAAAAAACTATCCTGCACACATTTTACAAACTCCAACCCATCCAGCCCATTTACAGAATGTGTTTCCCAGTCTATGTGTGGAAAATTGAAATCTCCCACAATCACTACCTTGTGCTTACTACTAATATCTGCAATCTCCTTACATATTTGCTCTTCCAATTCTCGCTCCCCATTTGGCGGTCTATAATACACCCCTATAAGTGTTGCTACCCCTTTCCCATTTCTCAGTTCCACCCAAATAGCCTCCCTAGACGAGCCCTCTAATCTATCCTGCCAAAGCACTGCTGTAATATCTTCCCTGATAAGCAATGCAACACCTCCACCTCTTGCCCCTCGAATTCTATCACACCTGAAGCAATGAAATCCTGGAATATTTAGTTTCCAATCACAGCCCTCCTGCAACCATGTTTCACTGATCGCCACAACATCATACTTCCAGGTGTCAATCCAGGCTCTAAGTTCATCCACTTTTCTTACAATGCTCCTAGCATTAAAATATACACATTTAAGAAACCCACCCTCTCTTATTCTCTGATTATTTTCTTTTTTTCTTCTCTCTCCCCTACATTTTGGGTCAGAGTGCTACCATTCTCTGCCCCCTGCTTCACACACTGACTGCTAGCTTTCCCAATTTGAGTCCCTCCCCCCAACCATACTAGTTTAAAGTCTCCCCAGTAGCCTTTGCAAATCTCCCCGCCAGGATATTGGTCCCCCTTGAGTTCAAGTGCAACCCGTCCTTTCTGTACAGGTCGCACCTTCCCCAAAAGAGGTCCCAATGATCCAGAAACTTGAATCCATACCCACTGCACCAGTCTCTCATCCACGCATTTATCCTCCACCTCGCTCCATTCCTACTCTCACTGTCGCGTGGCACAGGCAGTAATCCTGAGATTGTTACCTTTCCAGTCCTTCTCCTTAACTCTCTACCTAACTCCCTAAATTCTTCTTTCAGGACCTCTTCTCTTTTTTTACCTATGTCGTTGGTAACTATATGCACCACAACCTCAGGCTCCTCTCCCTCCCATTTCAGGATTTCTTGGACACGTTCAGACACATCCCTGACCCTGGCACCAGGGAGGCAAACTACCATCCGGGACTCCTGTCTGCGTCCACAGAATCGCCTATCCAACCCCCTGACTATAGAGTCCCCTATTACAATTGCCCTCCTCTTCTTTTCCTTACCCCTCTGAGCAACAGAAGGGTAATATGTTTACCATATATATTAATGATTTGGAAGAGGGAATTAGGAGCAACACTAGCAAGTTTGCGCATGACACAAAGCTGGGTGGCAGTGTGAACTGTGAAGAGGATGTTAGGAGGTTGCAGGGTGACCTGGACAGGTTGAGTGAGTGGGCAGATGCGTGGCAGATGCAGTACAATATAGATAAATATGAGGTTATCCACTTTGGCGACAAAAAGAAGGGGGCAGATTATTATCTCAATGGGGTTAGGTTAGGTAAGGGGGAGATGCAATACAATACAATACAAAGATGCAGCGAGACCTGGGCGTCCTTGTACACCGGTCACTGAAAGTTGGCTTACAAGTACAGCAGGCAGTGAAGAAAGCTAATGGAATGTTGGCCTTCATAACAAGAGGATTTCAGTGTAGGAGTAAAGAGGTTCTTCTGCAGTTGTATATGGCTCTGGTGAGACCACATCTGGAGTATTGTGTACAGTTTTGGTCTCCTAATTTGAGGAAGGACATCCTTGTGATTGAGGGAGCCCAGCGTAGGTTCACCAGGTCGATCCCTGGGATGGCGGGACTGTCATATGAGGAAAGATTGAAAAGACTAGGCTTGTATTCACTGGAGTTTAGAAGGATGAGGGGGATTCTTATAGAAACATATTAAATTATAAAAGGACTGGACAAGCTAGATGCAGGAAAAATGTTCCCAATGTTGGGTGAGTCCAGAACCAGGGGCCACAGTCTTAGAATAAAGGGGAGGTCATTTAAGACTGAGGTGAGAAAAAACGTTTCCACCCAGAGAGTTGTGAATTTGTGGAATTCCCTGCCACAGAGGGCAGTGGAGGCCAAGTCACTGGATGGATTTAAGAGAGAGTTAGATAGAGCTCTAGGGGCTAGTGAAGTCAAGGGATATGGGGAGAAGGCAGGCACGGGTTATTGAAAGGGGACGATCAGCCATGATCACAATGAATGGCGGTGCTGGCTCGAAGGGCTGAATGGCCTCCTCCTCCTGCCCCTGTTGTCTATGTTTCTCTCCCCGCCCCCTCACTCACTTGTCCCAGTTGTGGTCCCAGCCGCCGGTCCCGGGGCTCCAGCTGACGGCCGCCGCCTTGAGGCCTCCATCACGGCGCCGCTGTGAGGCTGATGTCGAGGCCGCGGCTACAACCGCGACGCCGGCGACGCCACAAACCAACTGAGCGGCTTTGCGGAAAACCATGGCGGGGACGATTCTGGCCGCGGACAGAGCGGAACCAATGAGGACCCACTTCCGGCGATGTTCCTGTCCTGCGCTCTATCTCTTCCCCTTAGTTACTGGCACGTGATAAATAATCAAACTAAACCTAAACCAACATTGTTTGTGTTTTACCCAAAAGTGTTGGCGCCTTCATTTTATTTCACACAAACCATTGTCTGAAACAGGGTCTCGACACGAAATATTATCCATTCCTTTTCTCCAGAGATGCTACTTGTCCCAGAGTTACTCCAGCAGTTCCTTCCTACACCATTGTCACTCATGTGGGTGAGATCCCCTCCCATGTGTGAAGGGTGTCCCAGCCAAACAATTCCAACAGTTGACAGTGGACAAGGACAGTGGACAAGGCTACAGAGCCTTAGCCTTGATGTTGGCCTTGACGTTGGCCTTGACGTTGGCGTTGGTTGCACCAAGTTTCACTGCATCCCTCAGCACTCCTGCAGTCTGGAACAGGCCAGCCGGCGGTATTCCCAGACAGACATCGCCATGTGCAAAAATGAACACAACATTTTAGATCAAGACTCTTCCTCTGACCGATTGTAATGAGGGAGAAAGCTGGAAAAGAGGTGGGGGTGAGATTAAGCCTGGCAAGTGATAATGTAATAAGCATTATGTGCCTATGCTTGGCAAGTGATAGGTGGGTGAAGGCGAGTAGGGGGCGTTTGTCAGATGCGTGGTGATAAAGACAAAAGCTGGAGGTGAAATAGAGACAAATGGGCGTCAAATAAGGAAGGAAGTGGAGGAATGAAATGTAAAGTCGGGGGGGGGTGTGTTTAAAGGAAAACAGGGGACTTGGGGGTGGGAGATGGGTGTACAAGAGTGGAAAGGAGCTGGGTGACTAGGGTGATGGGAGATAGTGTGACAACTGTGTGTGTACCTGAGTGGAGAGGGGGCAGGAAAATGAGGAGGGGGTTTTAGCTGAAATTGGAGAATTCAATGTTCACATCTTTTAGAATATGAGGTGTTGTTCCTTCAGTGTGCCTGAGGCCTCACCCAGGCCTCAGAGGAGGCCCAGGACAGAAAGGCCATTGTGGGAAAGGCAAGGGGAGATTAAACGGTTAGTAACCATGAGATCCTGCAAAGTTTGGCAGACAGAGTGCAAAGTGTTACTTAAGACGGTTGCCTAGTCTGCACTTTGTCACGACAAAAATTTGCACTTGATTGGAATACAAAGTCAGTTTTGTGCTAACAGAGAAGGAACTAAAAGGCAGGATGAAAGAAGTTGCCATCTTCTGTTTTGGACGATGCACACCTTTTGAGGATGCAGGTACAGAAGCTTGAACGCATGCACCGCCAGTCTTCAGAGCAGCTTCTTCCCCTCCATTATCAGGCTTCTGAATGATCCTTTCATAAGCTCGGGTACTGTCCGATTCACCTCTACCCCATTGAGGATATTGGACTTTGTTTCTGGAACTGTTGCGCTGCATGGCTGAGAACTATATTCTGCACTCTACCCTCCCTATTGTACTTGAGTTTACCTTGATTTTTGTGTTGTCTGATTTGATGAGAAAGCATGCAAAACAACCATTTTCACTGGACTGCGTTACACGTGACAATAATAAACTTAAACCTAATCATTTACACTTGATACAACTAATTGCCAAACAGGAAACTTAGTGGTAAACAGACTAGAAAGTCTCAAGCTTAGAAAATTGTAGAACCAAGAAGAGTTTTACAAGAATACACCAGGGGGTAGAGAAAGACAAAGCATTGGCAGAAGGCAGGAGAATGGGGTTGAGAAGGAAAGATAGATCAGCCATGATTGAATGGCGTAGACCTGATGGGCTAAATGTCCTAATTCTGCTCCTATCACAGAATCTGATCTTCAGAAAAACCATGTGTTTGGAATAATCCCACTCACGCATTTCATCATCGATGTTCAAGTTGTGTGCGAGAGACCCGACCATAAAAGATAATTGTTTTGAAAAAGTCATTTGAAATGTTTTGGGTTTCTGTTAAATTTATTTAAAAGCAAGTTCTGAAAATATAAAGATTTTATAGACTTGTCCTTTGTAATGGCTTCTACAATAAAACAAGACTTTAATATTACTGCTGAATACAACAAGCATGTGGATGAGGAAGGGGTCCTGGGCTGATTGGAACCACCAGCTGTTTTCATCTGTGTTTGAAGTGTAACATCAACATGGAATTACAGAGCAAGGCTTGGAACCATATTATTATTATTATTATTATTATTATCCACTTAATCAGTTCAAACTTTTCCCTCTGATCATGCCTAATGAGTTTTCTTTGAACTTCTTGCTTTGATTTTCCCGACTCTAGTTCTGAAATGACACAAGCAGCTCTTGGAGAAGGTAGATCACATCATTAAGGTGAGAGGGGCAAAGTTTGAATATGGTTTTTTTTACACAGAGGGTGGTGGATGCCTGCAATGTGCTGCCAGGGATGGTGGTTGAGGCAGATACAATAGAGGTGTTCAAGTGGCTTTTAGATAGGACTTTGTCTCTGGAACTGATGCGCTACGATGCTGAGGAATATATTCTGCACTCCATCTTACCCTTTGCTCTACCTATTGGACTTGAGTTTGACGTGATTGTATATTGTATTATATAATCTGATCAGAGAGCATGCCAAGCAAAGCTTTTCATTGTACATCGGTACACGTGACAATAATAATCTAAAGCTAAACATGCAGGGAATAGAGGGATATGAATTATGTGCAGGTAGACAAGGGTTGGTTTTAGCATCATGTTCAGCACTGGCATTGTGGGCCGAAGGGACTGTTCCTGTACTGCACTGTTCTACTAGCAGATGCCTGAGTCCTTTACCACACCCCACCTTGATCAGCATGCGTTCGACATGTACATGGACTGCATGGTTAGGATAATTGTTCACAAGTGACTCGATCCTGACTTCAGAGGCTACCCGCTTCAAACAGGGATCATCGAATGGTGAACGCAAGGAACTGCAGGTGCTGGTTTACAAAAAAAGACACAAAGTGCTGGAGTAACTCAGCACATCAGGCAGCATTTCTGGAGAACATCGATAGGTGAACATAAGAAGGTTCCTGACCCATTCAGTGTCTGACCTGAAACGTCACCTATCCATGTTCTCCACAGATGCTGCCTGACCCGCTGAGTTACTCCAGCACTTTGTGTCTTTTTCCCCCCTCAGACCAGAAATGACAAGGTCAGGTCCAATCCCTCTGTAAACCAAGCCCGGCAAGGTCAGTTAGTCCAGTGCAGACCCAGGATCACGGCTGTAATCTTCCCAAAGAATGGAAAGGATTTCTATATCTAGTAAAAAAACATTTGCCCAGGTAAGTGGATAATAATACTCTAACAAGCATCAATCTTCAACCAAAACGTACATTTCAAATTGCTTAGCTTTACAGAATACTTACTACAGGAAATAAATGATGCAGCAATTCATTTTTCCCCACTTATACTTTCTTTGACAGTGTTACAAACTGCTACATTAATGCAATGCTCTTTGGTGGCTTCCTAACCATCCACTATCACACCATTCAAAACTTACGAGCAGGGAAAGGGGAAGAACTACATAAACAACTGCCGTTAATATCCATTTGTCTATTTGTAAAAAGTACAAAAACTAAAATGCGACTGTTAACATGTAAGAAAGTCGTTCTCAGGACAACATTGGTTAAAGCTATGTCCACTATTTGACTAGGTTAAACAATCTGAATATCAACAGAAAGAAAACAAAAACCCGCTCATTTTACTCATGTTTTTGATTCTCATAGAAAAAAAAGTGTGCTATTACATTCCAGTAGAAATCATGATATACATGGAACACAGAAAACATTTATTTCAGTTAATGGGACAGGAATAACAGCACAGAACAAAGACGTCAAATTTGTAAGAGGGATTGACAGCTGGATATTTCCTTATCAAAGATTTACAAGATAAATGTAGCCATTCTGTGCTTAAATACAAGTGAAAATAAATACTTTTCTATTTTTTTTTACATTTAAATAAACTCATGCAAACATATTTACAAGCACACACACAGAACACATTCCCAGAAATGAAGTTTTGTTATGAAAGTCTATGCTTTTTTTTCTCCCGTTGGATTCTTTAAGCAATTCAGATTGGGGTGGGTGGGGGACTCAAAGCTGTGTTGTGGATAAATAAAGAGATGGAACGGGAGATAGATTGCAGGCTCAGTTCAGTTTAGTTTATTGTCACATGTCAGCACCTGTGCAGGTAAGATCAGTGCTTCAGGCAGCGTGAAAGCACCTCAGGGTGACCCCAAAGGGCTTGACTGGCAATGAAGTACTTTTGAAGTGTAGTCATTGTTGCAAATTCGGTAGACTTGCTTGCTCCAACAAGTAGAAATGTGATAACAATCAGATCGATATGCAGTGGTGTTGCAATTGAGGGATAAATATCAAACAGGGCACATGGGGAAGAAATAAGGTCATGGAATTGCTTGCACCCAAAATGGCAGACGTTTGGTTGAACATTTCATCTGACGGCATCATCGACAGTACGGCACTCTGTGTAGGAATGTCGATCAGGATGTTGGTGCTCGACTATTTGTGATGGGACTGGCACAAACAACCTTGACTTCAAATCCTAAATCAACATTTGGGTCAGATCTGCAGAAAATGCAAATGTGCAAACCATCTGTCCTCCTCAAAGACATGAATGCACTTAAGACACAAAATGCTGGAGTAACTCAGCGGGTCAGGTAGCATCTCTGGAGAACAAAGAAAGGTGAGGTTTCGCGCCGGGACCCTACTTCAGAGTGATGGCGGTGATGAGGGGAAGAAAGCTGCATGGAATTCAGCTGCGTGGTCCACGTTCGTGATGAGGTCTAGAGCTGGGTGTCGCTGGTCAAGCTCAGACTGGGCATCAGTGAACAAGGCAACAATTATGGGTGGGCAATCACCATCTGACTCAACTACTATTTACAGATGATTGAAAGTGGACCAATTAGCCAGTGAGTGGCATTGGCATTGCCCTGCTTTAGGTGAACAGAATGGACCTGGGGAATTTTCTACATTTCCAGGGTCAGACCATCTGTGTAACTAGACCAGAACTGGACATGTAGCTCACTCTGCAGCACGGGCCTTCTGGCTGGACTGTCTAAACCCTAAACATTTGCAGTATTTAGAAGCCTGTTGACATCGCTTCCTGAGGAAATTCAGCATGTCTCCAATGCCTCTTACATACCTCTACAAATGCATCATATGAAGCACACTGTTCGCAGCTTGATTTGGGAACAGCTCTGTCCAACACCGCAAGAACTTGCACAGAGTGGTAGATGTAGCCCAGACCATCACACGGAACAGACTCCCCACCGTTGATTCCATCCACGCTTCCTCAGAAAAGCAGCCAACACCCACCCATTCCCCCCCCGGTCATTCTTCTTTCTCCCCTCTCCCATCCGGCAGAAGGTAAAGAAGCTTGAAAGTGCGCACCACCAGACTCAAGAACAGCTTCTTCCCCTCTGTTATCAGGCTTCTGAACGGTCCTTCCATAAGCTAGGGTACTGTCTGATTCACTTCTACCCCATTGCGGACATTGGACTTTGTCTCTGGAACTGATGCGCTACAATGCTGAGAACCATATTCTGCACTCTGTATCTTCCCCTTTGCTCTACCGATTGGACGAGTTTGACTTGATTGTATTTATGTATGGTATCTGATCAGGTTGGATAGCATGCAGAACAAAACTTTTCATTGTACCTCAGTACATGTGACAATAATAAACTTAAACCTAATCCTACTGAAGCAACTTAGTGGGTCAGGCAGCATCTGTGGAGGAAATGGACAGGTGACATTTCAGATTGGGACCCTACTTCAAACTTCTGAAGAAGGATGCTGTCCGAATTGTCGCGAATCAGATGGATCACAACCTGAAACGTCTCCTGTCCATTCCCTCCACGGATGCTGCCTGACCCACTGAGTATCTCCAGCACTTTTGTGTTCTGCTAAAAATTCAAGCATCTGCAGTTCCTGGGAAATAAAGTAGATGCCTGGGTCCACACAGCAAACTCTGATGGCTGAATAATGATTTAAAATTCAAACGTTGATCCTACAGACCCTGTCATACCTCTTTCATGATGCCCAGAAGCACTTTGCAGCCATTAAAATGCGTCAGAAGTGCAACCGTGACGTTAAAGATGGTGATGTAACCAGTAGCATTGGTGATCGATGCACGGGGTCATGTGGAGTGGGAGATGGATATTGACTGTACTCCAGGACATTATCTAGTCATCTTCAAGATAATACCGTGTGCTCTTTGACATCCATCAAAGAGCACAAGGATCGGTTTCACTGATGATGGCATTTCTCACAATGCAACACTCCCTCAGTACTGGAGCGTTGAGCTGGATCTTAATGCTCACATTTTTAAAGCACTCTCAAACATGGAACGCACCCAGTAGCTGACACTCGTAGCGTCTAGTAGACATGTAAACAATCAATTTTTCATCCTCATCTTCAAGATAACTGGGAATAGGTTGTTAATAATGGTTTTAGAGATCTTATTGAAACTCGGCACGATATCTACTGAGGGGCTTCCTAGTATTGGGCACATCCTAATGGAATTACATACTAGAATAAAAGATACCGCATTTTCTTTAACATAATAAAATCGGACACGCTTTGCATTTTATTTCAGGATAAAACCTTTGTTTGTTCGTCCTCAGACCTACTTTAGTAAATATGTCAAAAGAATGAAAGCGAGGATCAAAATAATCTGGATTGAAAACAAAATATGGAACAGCCACAGAGCAAGTGCGTGCAAGCACAGCTCACTCTGGCGATGGTCAACCAAGGTCCGTGTGAGTAACTAACATCATAAACGCTGGAGGAACTCCGCGGGTGGGGCAGCATCTATGTGGGGCAGCCCCCCCCCCTCGATATCAGTCTGAAGGGTCTCGTCCCGAAGCGTCGCCTATTCCTTCTTTACATAGATCAGGGGTGGGCAACCTTGTTGTGCATAGGGGCCGGGACCCATGTCTGTGAGCGGATGGCGGGCCACATCTATCACGTGTACACATGGATCCCTCCTCGGATGGCAGGCATCAAATCACGTGTTCAAAGAAGGTAGACAATAATGCTGGAGAAACTCAGCAGGTGAGGCAGCCTCATGCAATCCTTGCATGTCTCACCCGCTGAGTTTCTCCAGCATTTTTGTCGACCTTCTATTTTTCCAGCATCTGCAGTTCTTTCTTAAACGTGCTCACAGAAGGTGCGCGGCCGTGCCGGTAGCTGTGCGCATGATGCGGTACAGCCAGAGCTCGCTGCTCGGCTGGCCGGATGCTTTCGGGGAAAAAAATCCGCCTGCGGGCCGGATGATTTCGGGTTAAGGGCTGCATTTGGCCCGGGGGCCATAGGTTGCCGACCCCTGACATAGATGCTGCCTCACCCTCTGATTTCCTCCAGCATTTTTTGTCCACCATCTGCACTTCCTTCTTAAACATCATAAACTTGTCACTTTTGCTTGGAGATACACGACAAACATACATCCGAGTTATTTGATGGCAACTAACAAAATAATAGGCCAGACATTGCCCTGGTAATAAAATGCCGCTGGATTTAGTTGGTTCCTTCCTTTTCACGGTGCAACCTATCTCCAGCTACCATTGCACTGGCATGGCCACGACATGCAGGGGGACTACAAGCTGACCTGACTTCCGTGAGCTGCAGTCGCCTCGCCTCGCCTCGCCTCAACTGCACGTTAACACCGTGGCGGCGAGCATAAAAGTGGGCGTGTTGGGCGAATCACAGGTATGCAGGCCCCTTGTCCGACTGCCCATGGTAGTGTGAGAATGACCCGGTTTCCCACACCTACAGACAGAATCACCAAATATACCTGAGGAGAGTTTGTGAGTTTGTGAGGTTCTTTCATCTTTATCCCAGCAGGTATGATCACTCCTCTCCTGGATATCTATAAAATTGTCAATTCCAAGTTCTGATTATCGATAAGAATCTTTAATGTTTTAATAAATCGTATTACTTATCTTTACAAGCAACCTTGTATTGTATTGTATTGTAAAGCTCTGAGTTTTGTGCCCTGAAGGATTCCACCCCCATCTGGACTTCATACAAGCCCCACTAGACATATGGATGCGCACACACACACACTCACATACAAGGTTGTCTTATTCTAGGGGAGACAGATTTAAAACATCTTTTGGCTGATGTAAGTGTATCACTTCCCATTGACGGAGGAAGGGAATTAGCAAGTTTCGGTGCCACACGATTGTGTCAACATCGGTTAATACAAAATAAAAGGTATTTCACGTGTGAAACTATTATCAAGTTTGAATGGCAAGCAAGAGAAACTCTTCACCGTCATAAAAATCATTGCAGGGTTCCAGGTTAATTCTAATCCAAGACTGCCCCGACTTTTACAGAAGATTCACTTGGATGGGCGAGTACACAAGTGTGGTTTCAATAAAAACCAGGGCTTTCTTTTACCAGACGCTAAAATATCACCTTACTGTGCAGCAGAGCGGGGGGTGGGGGGTGGGAGAAAGTGAACGTTTGTTGTGGGCCGGCCCCCGTGTTTTCGGATGACGTTTAACTACCTCTGGAGAAATAAGGCTGCAGCTGTTTGGGCAAGAGCACAGAGCTGCTGCCCGAGAGTCTTCACAGTGTGGCCCCACCGTGCAGCTGCCGTGGCAGATGGCTGTTCACACTGAGATCTCGTAAGTGGTCCCGCCCACACCCGACACCTTTTTTACGTTGGACTGTCTGGTGGGACTGACTGTAGCACCGTGGGAGAGAGAAGACGAGCTCAGCTGGCCGTCCATCCTGGATAATCGTCTTGGCTGTCCATTTACCTTGTTGTGAGCTGTCTTCATTTGAACTTCATCACTGGAAAAACAGAGAACATGTCAGTGGCTCGTTCGTTCAGTACTGCACTTCCCCCTGTCTATTGCACTCGTGTTTGCCATAGGAGACAGTACGATGAAACTTTATTTATCCCAGGAGGGAAATTGGTTGGCCAACAGTCATAAAACACAAAGGGTAGACAAAAATGCTGGAGAAACTCAGCCGGTGAGGTGGCATTTATGGAGCGAAGGAATAGGTGACATTTTGGGTCGAGACCCGAAACATCACCTATTCCTTCGCTCCATAGATGCCGCCTCACCGGCTGAGTTTCTCCAGCATTTTTGTCCACCTTCGATTTTTCCAGCATCTGCAGTTCCTTCTTAAATATGTCATGAAATTAAATCCCTAACACAAGATACATGAAATTAAAGTGACGAGTGGAAAGCTCAAGATTGGGGATGTGCAAAGATTGGTGGGTGGGGGGGAAAGGAGAGCCAGTCTACCCCATGACAGAATGACAGAAGGGGGTGGACTTGATTGTATTTAAGCATGGTATGTTTGGTTAGTATGCAAAGCAAAGCTTTTCACTGTCCTTCGGTGTACATGTGACAATAATGCCCGTGGAGCTAAACCACATGGGGCCAGCTTCTCAATTAAAATGCTGATCAGGTTAGAATAAACTTTGCAGCGGCAAAAAAACCCATTTTTATTGAGTCATAAACCAAAGTCTTCTCTGTGGCCTCGGTCCCATTAACATACAATGACCTTAAAAATGAAGGCACAAAGAGCTGGGGGTGGCTCAATGGGTCAGTCTGAACCTTTTCCCCCCAGTGTGGAAATGTCCAATACGAGAGGGCATAGGTACAAGGTGAGAGTTGGGGAAGTTTAATGGAGATGTGTGGGGCAA
Source organism: Amblyraja radiata (assembly GCF_010909765.2). NCBI lineage: Eukaryota > Metazoa > Chordata > Chondrichthyes > Rajiformes > Rajidae > Amblyraja > Amblyraja radiata. Next base: position 38,051,516 of record NC_045980.1, read on the forward strand.
GTTATGTTTTACACAGTGTGATGTGGGCCTGGAACGCATTGCCAGCCGTGGTGGACGTGGCAGATTAAGTGCAGGGAATAGAGGGAAATGGACCAACAAAGGCAGATGAGATCAGATTGACTTGGCATCTTGTTCAGCACAAACATCGTGGGCCAAAGGGCCCTTTCCTGTGCTGTACTATGTTCTATGGGTCAGGGAATATCTTTGGAAGATGTGTCGAAAGAAACGGCAAATGTTGGTTTACATCAAAGACACACACAAAATGCTGGAGTAACTCAGTGGGACAGGCAGCATTTCTGGAGAGAAGGAATGGGTGACATTTCGGGTTGAGACACTTCTTCAAACTGAGAGTGTCTGAAGAAGTATCTCGACCTGAAATGTCACCCATTCCTTCTCTCCAGAGATGCTGTCTGTCCCGCTGAGCATCTCTGGAAGACATGGATAAGCGACGTTACTGGTTGGGACCGATCTTCACATCTTGTGTGTATATTACCTAACAATTCTAGTACTCTGCATCAAGGAGTCACCAGTATCAAGATTAGAAAGGCCAATACACATGGGCATCATCAAGACCAATGCCAAGGCCAGGAAAAGCAGGGGACAGTGGGTGGAATATATTGATGTGGGCCGGGAGTTGGGACTCGGCACTGTAGAGGGGCAATCGGAAACGTTGTGGGCATCGGGTATTGAGATCACCGTCAGGAACCTCACTGATTCCCAGAGTCAGGTACATCAGCTCAAAGGGGCAGGGATCAGTCTGAGGAGGAAGGGAGGAAGGTATGGTGGGGTAGCGCCTAAAATATCCACAGGGGACCCACTCTGATGAAGTGGCATGAAGTAGTGCAATGGATAGGGAAGATGGAATAGATATGGTTGATGCAGTGTCTTTTACCCAGAGCAGGGGAATCAAGAACAAGAGGACGTTGGTTTAAGACAATAGACAATAGGTGTAGGAGTAGACCATTTGGCCCTTCGAGCCAGCACCGCCATTCAATGTGATCATGGCTGATCATCCCCAATCAGTACCCCGTTCCTGCCTTCTCCCCATATCCCTTAACCCCGCTATCTTTATGAGCCCTATCTAGCTCTCTCTTGAAAGTATCCAGAGAACCGGCTTCCACCGCCCTCTGAGGTGAGAGAGGAAAGATTTAATAGAAACCTGAGGAGCAACTTTCTCACTAAGAAGGTGGTGGATTTATGGAACGAGCTGCCGGAGGAGGTAATTGAGGCAGGTACGATAACAAGATTAAAAAGACATTTGGACAGGTACATGGATAGGAAAGGTTGAGCAGGATATAGGCCAATCAGGGCCTGGTGGAGTTAGTGTAGATGGGGCAAGTTGGGCTGATTGTCCGTGGGACAACGTGGTTCGTGGTCCCTTGAAATGCTCCAAACAAAGAGCTGCTTGGGGAGTGATGCGTACTCGCTAGATGGTTCACCAGACTGATTCCTGGGATGGCAGGACTTTCATATGAAGAAGGACTGGATAGACTCGGCTTGTACTCGAATTTAGAAGATTGAGGGGGGATCTTATAGAAACTTACAAACTTCTTAAGGGGTTGGACAGGCTAGATGCAGGAAGATTGTTCCCGATGTTGGGGAAGTCCAGAACAAGGGGTCACAGCTTAAGGATAAGGTGGAAGTCTTTTAGGACCGAGATGAGAAAAACATTTTTCACACAGAGAGTGGTGAATCTCTGGAATTCTCTGCCACAGAAAGTAGTTGAGGCCAGTTCATTGGCTATATTTAAGAGGGAGTTAGATGTGGCCCTTGTGGCTAAATGGATCAGGGGGTATGGAGAGAAGGCAGGTACAGGATACTGTTGGATGATCAGCCATGATCATATTGAATGGCGGTGCAGGCTCGAAGGGCCGAATGGCCTACTCCTGCACCTGTTTTCTATGTTTCCCTTGCACATCAGATACAGGTCAGAGCAGGAATGCAATGGTGACTCAGGTTGAGAAACGCCAGGCTGATTTACCCTTAATACAGAGGAAAATAAAAGATAGAGGCGGTGTAAAACGTGACCGACTTTGCAAGCACTTGTTCCCACAGCTTTACAAAGGATGAGAGTGGAGTTGGACCTACCGTGGAGTGATCAGAGGCTGAGGAACTCCTTCTGACATTTCCATTGCAGTGACGAAGGACAGAGGCTTGTGGCTTCCGTAGGTCGGGGATCTAATCAATGAAGAAGGTGGAATTTGATGTCCTGGAGACCTGTACGAGGTCTCGGCAGATCTGCTTTGCAAAGTGTGGTTGGACTGCATGTTATTGTTTGCCATGTCTGCGTGGAGGGAACTTGTAGAAGTCCTTGCCGCCCGTGACATTGTGCTGGAGAGGGAGGAGGCAGAGGCACGCAGCAGAGGACTCCTTGCGCTGCAGGCAGCGGCAGCCGTGAGATTATCTCGAGAGCCACACGCGCCAGTGGCCGTCCTCGAGTCCTCTGACAAAGTGTTTGTTTGCTGGAGGTTGTAGGAGCCCAGCGCGTTGTAGCCCCCCGTGTCCAGAAACACTGACTCTGGGGCGACCCGGAGCTTGCCACGCTCTTCTATCGCCTTCCGCTCCTGAATGGAAGCCATGATCTGCTTGGACAGGTTGTCGTACCGGACGGGTGACGGCTCCCGGTGCTGTGGGGACGGGCCTCGGTGTACCGGGCTGTAACCATGCACCGCCTGGCGCTGCAGATCCACCCCTCGGATCTGGCACATTTTGGCTGAGAGATACGGGGAGTGGTAGCCCACGGCCGGGGCGGCAGCGTGTGCCGGGCACTCCACCACCGGCTGGCTCGGGGGCGGATTCAACAAACTGTCGTACGACAGGCTCCCATTTCTGTTGGACAACGAATTCATGCCAAAGATATTCTTGTACTGGTTGGGGGGCGAGCAGTCGGACTTCATTGGGTGTAACTGGGGCTTGTCCAGGCCTCTCCTGTGAGCAGACTTCAGGCTGAGAGACCGCGAGCTCACAGACAGCGAGTCGAGTTGAAACGGCGAGGACTGGTACGTCTTGTGGAGCGATGGTGACCGGTAGTCGGGGAGATCTAAATTTGGCTCGGACTTGTAATCATGCGCTCTGTTACATTCCTCCACGATGGCTGCCTCTTTATGAGCCTCCTGCATGGAAATCTTGGGAGATAGGAGATTTGACCATAATCAATATTAGTCCATTTCATCATTCCATTATCACAGCCAGTGCATTTAAAAAAAAAATTCAATTGATTGATTCTATATGATCCTGTTTGAGTTAAATATAACAAGTGATTTTGCTTTTACCAACACTATAAATTTAAACTAACAGAGACCATAAGCTAGGGTGCTGTCCGATGCGGACATTGGACTTGTGCTGTGGAACTGCACTCTGTATCTTCCCCATTGCTTCACCTATTGTACTGGAGTTTTACTTGATTGTATTTATGCATGGCATATCTGATCTGTTTGGGTCTTTCGGGGACACATGACAATAATAAACCAGTGGCAGTAGCAGGTGAGTTTGTACCATTTTCCTCTTTGAAGTGGAAGAGTGCGAGCGTGGAGCAGCTGGTAGTTCTGCAGCCTCACTCACAATGCTGGTGTCCTGGGTCCTTTTATAAGAGGAACTCATTTTTGCTTTAAAATGAATATCAAAGCACTGTAGTAGGTTTAACTAAAACTGTGTAGAATATTGATGTTTATCAAACTGAGTTTTGAGTTGAAGATAGACACAAAAAGCTGGAGTGACTCAGCAGGTCAGACACCATCCTTGCAGAAAAGGAATAGGTGACGACTCGTGTCGAGAGCCTTCTGCAGAGTTAATGACATTTTCTCATAGTAAAATATCCGGACCCTAAACCTTTTTAAACACTCATCTCTGGAGAACATAGATCGGTCACACAAAGTAACTCAGCAGGTCAGGCAGCATCTGTGGAGAAAAACGATGGGTGACGTTTCGGGTCAGAACCTTCTACAGAATGTCACCCATCCTTTTTCTCCACAGATGCTGCCTGACCCGCTGAGTAACTCCAGCACTTTGTGTCTATCTTTGGCATAAAACAGCATCTGCAGTTCCTTCCTACACATAGATAAGTGATATTTGTGTCAGGACCCTTCTTTGCCCGATCCGAAACGTTGCCTATCGATGTTCTCCAGAGAGACTGCCTGACCCATTGAGTTACTCCAACACTTTGGGTCTTTTTTGTAAACCAGCATCTGTAGTTGTCTATAGAATATGATTCCAGCTGGTTCCCTTAGTAACTTAAGGTCTGAACACGACACACATGCTATAACAATTAAAAAATCAGATGTTAAAAACTATGCAATCTAATTAATTAATAATTCGTCATTCAATAACAGAAGCAATAGTTTGTGGAAGATGAATCTTACAGATGAATATGTTCTTTCAGTATTGTATTAGAGGATAGGTACTTTGCTACAGAGCTGTTTCCATCCTAACCACGTTACCTATAAGAAAATAAAAATACCACAACAAAATGCAATGCCCAAGGATTATTGTCTAGCACAGAGTCCTGCATTTCCTCACCTTCTCACTAGCAGCATGGTAAAGAACTTTGGGGTTTGCACCTGAACTGCTCAGTGCTGGTCGATACTTAAACATGGCAGGAGTAGGTGGGTTGATGGGCTTGGATGAGTAACCACTATCTGCAATAAGACAAGGACAATGTAGTACAGGCACCAGAACACACGTATGCACACAAAAGGTAACACTAAAGGGCCTGTTCCACTTACGCAATTTATTTAGGCGACCTACCAGCAACGGTCATAGTTGTAGCAGGAGGCCGAAAAATTTCAAAATGTTGAAAATCCAGCGGTGACCAGAAAAAGGTACGACTCTTTGGGCGACTACTCACGACTGTACAGGCGTCACGGACACCGGCAGGTCGCCGAAAAAGAAATCGCGTAAGTGGGACAGGCCCTAAACTACTGAAAAACAACAGAAGGGAAACATCTAGGTTCACGTTCATGCCCATCCTTGGTATAAGGTTGTCAGGAGATTTAGCACGTTGGAACCAGAGGCGCACGTTAGTCTGATGATCACATTCCGTAGCACAAAATGAATATTGAATGCAAAACTACGGTAGATTCTAGACAGTTAATGAGAGTGGGTGCATTAAGGAAACTGGTAGAGACAATAAACCATTTGAACACTGAGGTGGCATTTATGTTTTGTTTAAGAGAATTTATAAACATATCCAAGTTATTGTTATTTTTCTCAGGTGTAAAAGGCACATTAGCCAATTATAACTTTTTTTCTGTATTAATGATTGCCAGTATATCTTAATGTTTAGTACATAAGTTATTGCTCTTCACAAGATCAGCGTTCAAAAGAGATTATTGTGTAAATTGAACTGCAAGATGTTTCACTGTGAATTCAGTGTTCTGCATAAACATTAAATTACACATTTATAGTAAGATTGTCTATGAATAATTACAAACACGTCGCCAGCACCAAGACATTTACATGGACCTTTCTTTTCTGTACATTTTTATCATCACGACTGCTTTAAATCCAACACAGCTCTGAAGCTTCAAAGGATACATTTGGGGTTGTGGCAAAGTCAAAGACATCAAGAAAACTCCCCGGTTTAGATAGTTTCATGCAAAGTGATGCCAAATATGATTGTTGTTCTTAGCGAGGGAGAACAACCACAGAGGGTTAGCTGGTCAAGATCAATAATCGATAATCAGATGGGGAGGGATATTCACACGTAACTGGAGCAGGTTTAAGTTTGATCAACTTCTGTTTCCCACCACAAGGATTTGACCTTATTTCATAACTTCACATTTTGTGCAACCTGTCATTTAGTTAAAATTTTCTAAACCACGTTTCACAAACGTTGAATTAGAATCAGTTAGCATATGGTCCCAGTTAGCCCACAGTCCCACAAGCACCAACTTTCTTCCTGCTACACTCTTAATGGTCAGAATCACTCGAAACATGTTCCCGATGTTGGGGGAGTCCAGAACCAGGGGCCACAGTTTAAGAATAAGGGGTAAGCCATTCAGAACGGAGACGAGGAAACACTTTTTCTCATAGAGAGTTGTGAGTCTGTGGAATTCTCTGCCTCACAGGGCAGTGGAGGCCGGTTCTCTGGATACTTCCAAGAGAGAGCTAGATAGGGCTCTTAAAGATAGCGGAGTCAGGGGATATGAGGAGAAGGCAGGAACGGGTTACTGATTGGGGATAATCAGCCATGATCACATTGAATGGCGGTGCTGGCTTGAAGGGCTGAATGGCCTACTCCTGCACCTATTGTGTATTGTCTATTGTCTAATAGTTCACTCTACACAAGCAATAAACAACCAGCAACTTTAACCAGAAATTACCACTCATAAGAACAAATATCATCACCAGCCCTGCTCAGACAGCTAGAAATGTAGTGGAAAAACAAGTATATTTTGGTCAACCAACCTCAAATTTTCTCTTCGGTGAAACTAAAAGAACTCTATTGGGATCAAAATCGGTCATGTATACTTTTTCTTTTACACATGGGACAATTCCATTCAACAATTTCTTGCCTTGCACTCAACATCTCATCTATTCACACACTAAGTAAAGAATCATCCTGTGATATATTTTGAACATAACCAGAAAAGCACTTATGGGACCCACAGAGGTAAATGAAGGCTGTATTTATTAAACTGCACAGATTATTTAACTACATGGCACATTATGAATTATCTAGAACCACTGGGTGAATACCTCATCTGACAGTATGAGGCAAAGAAAAATTAATTAGACCACAGAAATGTGGAGTGCAATGATATTGTGAACCTTAAAGTAGCCTTTTCACAAGCAAAGGAAAATACTTTACATTATTGTCAATCAATTATGAACAAGCAACGTCTGTTTACCAATGTTCATCTTGAGTTGCCACAATACAGTGAAAAAGATTATGCTTCGGTGATGGAAGAAAATTGGGTGAAGTTCCCAACAGAGTAAAAACAAACTACAAATGCTAAAGTATAAAAATACTGGAAACATTCGGAAGTTTAGTTTAGTTTAGATACAGCGTGGAAACAGGCCCTTCAGCCAACCGAGTCCACGCCGACCAGCGATCCCCACACATTAACACTACCCTACACACACCAGGGACAATTTTTTGCATTCATTCCAAGGTGGCATAAATTGACCCCGACTGACTGAATGAAGAGAGAGAGAGAGAGAGAGAAACTGAGTTCATATTTCTCGGGTCCTGGACTTTGATTATTTTTGGCTTGAGAGGCCAAAACCAGTGAGATGCTACAGATATTAGTGCTGGGACCCAGTGTTCACAGGCTCTGCTGATGATTTGAATGGGGGTCGCCGGGGAAGGCGGGGGGGGAGAAATAATGTGCATTATATCTAAGTTTGCCGATACAAAATTCACTGGAGAACTTGAAGTGATTTGCACATAGATAGTTAAGAAATTACGTAAGGAATAAGGTGGAATATAACATGCAAAAAATGTAAATGCCCACTTTGGCAGAAAGAATAGAAATGCAGAGTGTATTTTAACTGATCAGAGATTGGAAGGTAAAGATATTTATGGGATTCACGTATCTTTGTAGACAAATCACTGTAAGTTAAGTTACCATGTGGCGTGCAAACACCCCAGGTCAGGATTGAACCCCCTCCGCTTGTGCTGTGAAGCAGCAGCTCGACCAGCCGTGCCACAGTGCTGCCCCCAGTGGTGCTGAAGCAAAAGATCAGCAATGCTTTGAATGAGTGTGCTCCTGCAACTTTCATTCACTGAGACTGTGCTTCTCGTTCTTCAGAAGCTACCTGACTTTCCTAATATTTCCAATATTTTCTGCTTTAATGACAATAAAAAAATAAGTGGGAAGGGCAAAAAAAAAAAGTAAAGAGATGCGATTATGTGAAAGCAAAATACATGAATTAACATGAAAGCCTCATTACATTATCCACTTGTATTGCATCATGACCAAATGATGATAGTTATTAACTATGAATAGCTTTTTTTTCATGGGCATATCAGTGTGCATCAAGAAAACAACACTGTCAAGTGAGATATTTGCTTTAAACAGACAGATATTGCTATTTCCCAGCTGAATGCATTACCTTCGTTGGTTGAAGTACTCAGTTGGTTTTTAAGGTTTGCATATTTGCTTGGACCTAGTTTAGGTGGCAGTGGTGGCTCGACGTCTGTGGATTGAACATCCAAAGCCTCCAAACTTCCTTTGGACTAAAAAAATAGTTGAGAGAAAAATAAAATCAAAGTTTTATTTTGGAACAACACAGCAATTTTATTTACTCAGATATTTTTGGGCAGAAATGTATCTTTTTATTCAGATATTCATGCTCTTTATTGGAAGTGTAATTTTAAGCTATACTCTTTAGCTTTAAATATCCAGCATGGTGTGGGCCCTTTGACCCACCTGGTCTATGCCAGCCATCAATCATCCGTTTACACTAGTTCTATGGTATCCCACTTTCTCATCCACTCCCTACTCACTATGCACATTTTTTTTACACTGATGCCAATTTATCTGCACACCCGCACGTCTTTGGGATGTAGGAGGAAATGGAAACCAGAGCACCCAGAGGAAACCCACGCAGTCATTGAGAGAATGTGCAAATTTCACCCAGACAGCTCCCGTGATCAGGATCGAACAGAGGAATGGACTGAACTGAAAGACGCAGCATGGAAGCAGGCCCTTTGCCCCACACCAACCATCGATCACCCGTTCAAATTAGTTCTATGTTATCCCACTTTCTCAGAAGACCAATTGACCTACCGACCTACATGTCTTTGGGATGTGGGAGGAGACTGGACCACCCAGAGGAAATCCAAACGTTCAGAGGGAGAACGTACAAACTTCACACAAACAGCACCTGAGGTCAGGATTGAACCCAGGTCTCTGGAGCTGTTAGGCAGCAGCTTTACTAGCCGTGCCACTGTGCCACCCCTTAGAACGATAGATAGGGCAGATTTTATGGGGATATGGGCCAAACGCAGGAAGGTGGGACTAGATTGGAAGGGACATGTTGGTCAAGTTGGGCCGTAGGGCCTATTTCCACATTGTAAGACTCTATGACCCTGTAACAATATGGGTTGCTTACTAATCAAAATTTGTTTGGACTGCTCACAGTGTTTTACTTAATTCCGTTGCTTGATTGTATTTACTAGGTTAGAAGGCCCAATCCAAGTAACAAGTAATGAAAAAAAGGCAATTTCATAATGGGAAATTTATTTGTACCGCCTAAATATTTTAATTGGTTGAGTTTGTTTGACATATAATTCAATTTTCCCAGCTCTATCTCCAGTATCTAAATATGATGTATACTTTAACCAATAAAAATGCTTTTGACATACAATGTATTAATAGGTACATAAAAGGAAATTGGAGAGCTACTACAAATATTTTTCTCTTCAGCAGCAGTTGAGATAACACAAAACTGGGATAATATCACAAGTGGTGAAATTGATACATTTGCTAAATTCTGAACTCCTATTGCTGAAGTACTAAAATTCAGTGGAACTGAATAATTTTTTATAACCGTAAGAATCAAATTTCACAAGCACCAAGAAAGAGTCTCTAAAACAATAACGAGCAGCGAATGTGACTGATGCTGTCGGGAACATTTAGAACTGCAAAATGCAAATTGCATTGCATCAATGTTTTATAGTGGTTGCAGTTGATACAGCATGGAAACATGCCCTTCAGCCCACCACATCCATGCCGGCCATTGATCACATATTATCCCCATACTCATCCCCTCTCCACATATTTGGAGCAATTTACAGAGGATAGTTAACCTACAAACCCTACATGGTCAGTTCAAAGTGAAACAATATTAAGGTTTAAAAAGATCAACATTTAAGTAAATGAGGATTGGATACTAGAAACATAGAAAATAGGTGCAGGAGTAGGCCATTCGGCCCTTCGAGCCTGCACCGCCATTCAATATGATCATGGCTGATCATCCAACTCAGTATCCTGTACCTGCCTTCTCTCCATACCCCCTGATCCCTTTAGCCACAAGGGCCACATCCAACTCCCTCTTAAATATAGCCAATGAACTGGCCTCAACTACCATTCCTGGTGGCGGCGCGACTCGTTGCAGCGGCTCCTACAGCCTGTCTGTCTTTTTTTTATTTTTGTCTAGTTAAATGTAGTGTTTGTGTTTTTTTAAGCTTGGTTTTAAATGTGTATATGTGGGGGGCGGGGGGGGAGGGGGAAACCGTTTTAAATCTCTTCCCTGTTCGGGAGACCCGACCTTTTCCCTGTCGGGTCTCCGTTGTCGTTGGGGCCGAGCACCGTGGAGCGGCCTCCAACCTGAACGACCCGGGGCTCGGGAGACTGCGCTGCGGACTACTCACCATCGTGGGGCTGGCCGGCCTCGGAACGTGGGGAGCGGCGGTGACTCGCTGCTGCGACTCGACTCCTGGGGCTCGGAGGCTCCAGCAACGCAGCCGCAGGTCCGGTGGACTGGGACACCGGGAGCTCGCGGGTCCGGGGGGCGAGAGAGACCGCTTCCCGGAGCTCCCGCAACGCGACTTCTCCAGCCCGTGTCGCGGGGTTGGAACGACCCGGACCGGGACCGTACATCATCTGGCGCGGCTTCATGGCCGTGGGACTCACCATCGCACGCTGGGGCTCCGACCTTGTACTTTCAGACCGGGAGCGGGGCCGTAAATCGCTCCGCGCGGCCTAAAATGGCCGTGGGACTTATCATCACCCGCCTGGAGCTTGGACATCGGGAGAGAAATTGAGAGCAGGGGAGAGAAAAGACTTTGCCTTCCATCACAGTGGGTTCACTGTGATGGATGTTTGTGTGAACTTAATTGTGTGTATGTCTGTAGGACATTGTTTTTGTTTGTATGGCTGTGGAAACAAAATTTCGTTTGAGTCTCACTGGGGCTCAAATGACAATAAATGTGTATTGTATTGGGCAGAGAATTCCAGAGATTCACCACTCTCTGTGTGAAAAATGTTTTCCTCATCTCGGTCATAAAAGATTTCCCCCTTATCCTTAAACTGTGACCCCTAGTTCTGGACTTCCCCAACATCGGGAACAATCTTCCTGCATCTAGCCTGTCCAACCGCTTAAGAATTTTGTAAGTTTCTATAAGATCCCCCCTCAATCTTCTAAATTCTAGCGAGTACAAGCCGAGTCTATCCAGTCTTTCTTCATATGAAAGTCCTGACATCCCAGGAATCAGTCTGGTGAACCTTCTCTGTACTCCCTCTATGGCAAGAGATACTGTATGACAATATCAATTTAAGGTTTTTGAAAACACAATTTCCATCTCTTACCTTGGTCCTATTCAGATTCCCCTGAATTCCATTATCATTAATCTTGAGTGCAATTTGTTTTTCAGACAACTGAAGTCTAACAAAAGGAGATTTCACCATGACAAGATCTTTCTTTTTGTAGTCAACTATGTACCTAGGGATTAAAACCAAAGGAATAGAGTCGAGTGTTTAATTGTCATATGCACTGGAAACAGAACAATGAAATTCTTAGATAGACAGAAAAAGCTGGAGTAACCTATCAGGTCAGCCAGCATCCCAGGGAAATGGGAGAATCTTACTTGCTGCAGCTTCGCAGGCACATTGCCACTTATGTTAAACTTGCAAGTGGTAACACAGACAAACATTTACATTCTACACAGATGATTTATAATTACAATAGACCAATTTCACTGTGGTTAAACCACACTGTTGGATAACCATGACAAACTGTACATCCATCATAAGTTAAAAAAACTGATGAAATCATCCTACAAAGTTCAATGAATATTATAAGCATAAACGGAGAAGATGGATAGGCGACGTTTCTGGTCCGACCCTCTCCTGACCTGAAACATCACCTGTCCATGGTCTCCTGAGATGCTGTTTGACCTGCTGAGTTACTCCAGCACTGTGCCATTTATAGACGTTAGATGTGTCAATTAAAAAAATGAGTAATATTAGCAACAGGAAATACAATAGAAACACTTACTTGGGAGCTAAAGGAATGCAGAGTACATATTCCACATTACCACAACATCCACGGGTGAATGGGTTCACACCGCCTCGAAATTTACCCGTTACCTGTGCGATGAACAATACAGTTTTCTTTAATATACAAATTCAACACTCTATGGCCGGCAAGGCCATGGCAAAATTAAATATATTCATGGTTACTTTATTCAGATTTTATAAATTGTCCTTAACTCTACAAGTGAGCAAAATGTAAATAAATGTGATCAAGATAGTGACATTACTTTAGAAGCTTTAATGTTTCAGAATACCTATACTCTATGATATCCAGTGTGTCTGATCCACCTACCTGTTCGTTTGTTGTTCTCCCCCTAGCAACTAAAACCATGTGGAATCCTGTAAGACCCACAACGGGAATGAAGAAAAGACCTGCCACGCACATGACAGCCATGCTTTTTATTTTAGTTAAGGAAAAAACATTTTACATTCAATAAGAACAAGCTGACTTTGTTCTTGTACAACTAGAGTCAGCAACCAACATAAAAAATAGACAAAAAGACACAGTGCTGGAGTAACTCAGTGCGTCAGGCAGCATCTCTGGAGAACATGAATAGGTGACGTTTCAGGTCAGGACCCTTCTCCAGTCAGAAGGAGGGTCCCGACCCAAATCGTCACCTATCCATATGCTCTAGAGATGCTGTCTAACCCACTGAGTAACTCCGGCACTTTGTGACTTTTTTTAATTACATAAACCAGCATCTGCAGTTCCTTGTTTTTAAATTTAAAATTGTCAATTCTTCTCAATAACTTGAATTCCAAATAAATGTTTCTGAATAAAAACAACTGATTGACAAATGTATTAGCACCAGTTTGATGGTTCACATTCAATAGCATTAACTTTTGGAAAAAATATTTCAAAAAATGGAGGCTTGAAATACATGCTTTGCTGAGAATTGGTATTATTTAAAAATGGAAGGATTTCTCCCTTTGTCTATTAGTTGTGAAATTGTCACATGCATTAAGTAATTAAGATCCTTGAGCATTTCAGATAATATTTTTATCATTTCTACTATTTTCTGAGGGAATTGAATCTTAATGGTTTGTGATGGCCCCATGATCTCCACAGACACTTCGACTCAATTGGTCATTCCGAACATATTAGCTTACTCATCATTTTATTTTCCCAGAAATTTAGTTTAGTTTAGTTTCGAGAAACAGCGTGGAAACAGGCCCTACGGCCCACCGAGTCCACCCTGACCAGTGAGGACAATTTACAGAAGTCATTTAACCTACGACCCTGTACTTCTTTAGAATGTGATTGTCTATTGTCTATTGAAACCGGAGCCCCCAGAGAAAACCCACGCAGTCACGGGGAGAACGTACAAACTCTGTACAGACAGCACCATGGTCAGGATTGGACCCGGGTCTGCGCTGTAAGGCAGCAACTTTACTGCTGCGCCACCCCACCCCTAAATAACTTATCTTCATTAAAAATATATTTATATATGTACATTAAAACAGTGCATGGATCTCATTACATTCCATCCATACATTCATAGTGTTATAGGTCCCAACTCTTCTATATGCATAGCCTAATTATGCCATCTTACCAAATGCTTTCCTCACTGTCCTATCCACTCATGCACTTGAACCACTAAGTCAGCAATATTTGCTTAATTTGTTTACAAATTTTCAGTTTCAAGAGAGTCAACAGTGTTTTATTGTCATATGTCCCGGATGGGACAATGAAATTCTTACTTGCTGCAGCACAACAGAATATGTGAATATGTAAACATAGTATATAACAGGGGAAGAGAAAAAAAATAAAAAGTTCAATAAATAACAAATATAGTGCAAATAACAAATAATAATAGTTTTTTGCAGTTCAGAGCTCAGAACTTATTCGTTGTTGTGTTTAATAGCCTGATGGCTGTAGGGAAGAAGCTGTTCCTGAACCTGGACGTTACAGTTTTCAGGCTCCTGTACCTTCTTCCTGACGGCAGTGGTGAGATAAGTGTGTGGCCAGGATGGTGTGGGTCCTTAATGATTTTGGCTGCCTTTGAGGCAGCGACTACGATAGATCCCTTCGACGGTGGAGAGGTCAAAGCCAGTGATGGACTGGGCAGTGGTCACAACTTTTTGTAGTCTTTTCCGCTCCTGGACGTTTAAGTTGCCGAACCAGACCACGATGCAACCAGAATGCTCTCTACCGTGCACCTGCAGAGGTTTAGGAGAATCCTCTTCGACATGACGAATCTCCGTAATCTTCACAGGAAATAGAGTCGCTGATGTGCCTTCTTTATAATTGCATCGGTGTGCTGGGTCCAGGAAAAATCTTCGGAAATATGCACGCCCAGGAATTTGAAGTTACTGACCCTCTCCACCATCGTCCCATTGATATGAACAGGATTGTGGGTCCTCATCCTTCCCCTATCAAAGCCCACGATCAGTTCCTTACTGATGTTGAGAGCCAGGTTGTTGTGCTGGCACCATTTGGTCAGTCGGTCAATCTCACTCTATACTCTGACTCAATCTTGTAGTATTGTAAAAAAACGAACATTTTCAAAACTAACATTCTGATTAAATTTCTAAGGCCTACATTTGCAAAAAAAACAAATGGTTTTCCATGACAGTTGTAAAGCTTGACCAAACTTTTAATCCTTTGAGATGCTCCTTAAAACCTACCCTTGACAAAGATTGTACTAAGCGCCTTGAGTATTAGAAAGGCGCTATATAAATCCCATCCATTATTATTATTATTAATATCTTCTTCTCAATATCAAATGTTGTCTGATGCACTATAATAGCATACTTTCAAGTCTATACTAAGTCAAGGGGACTGTTAAAATGCAAACTATTGCTGCTTAACTAGTCTATGCTGAAGGACAGGTACACAGCTTATTTTACACCAAAAAAAGAATAAAAGATTCACCAGTTAAGGTCCCACGCATATTTCCAAAGGATACGTGATGGCAGTACATGGAGTGGAAAGCTCTTCAATATGGTTTAAAACATAAATCAGCCCAAAAATAAACACTCCAACCATGTGAATGCTAAGGGAAAGGAGAAAGAGGAAGAAGTAGCGGTAATTTCTCCGTCCTATGCAGTTGTTCACCCATGGACAGTGATGATCAAAGTCCTGGAAACAAAATGAATGAGACAAAAAAATAATTAATTAACGTTTTTCTTATCGTGAAGCGTTGCCAAAATTTGATACAAAATCTTTTGCATTACAGGCTTCAATTTATTTTAAGTAAAAGTCACAGATGTTTTCCGTTTATGAACTATCAGTGTTTCTCATTGTTCTGGGAATCAATGGCAGGAACTGCCATCTAATCACTCCCTTGTGCCTCATTTCCCCCACAAGTACAAATGTTATGCTACAAGCTTTTAGGTTTCTTAGAGATTTTTCTTAGTTGATGGTGATTGTGATACAATTCATGTGTTCACAATCGTGTAAATAATTGTTTGTTTGCGATTTTAAACTGTCAATTACATTTTAGAATGGAATGCAAGCAAGCAAACAAACAGTGCCAAGGTCAACTGATTACGATTGCAATGTCTTCACAATTCAGATGGTTTATGGAGCCCACCCCATCTTTCAACTAATTGTAATTTGAGATCTTAGTTCACAGTTTAATTAAAGGTAGACAAAAAGCTGGAGAAACTCAGCAGGTGAGGCAGCATCTATGGAGCGAAGGAATGGGTGATGTTTAGGGAACGTTACCCATTCCTTCGCTCCATAGATGCTGCCTCACCCGCTGAGTTTCACCAACTTTTTGTTTATCTTTGATTTTTCCAGCATCTGCAGTTCTTTCTAATGCACAGTTTAATTAATGTTCTTTCAATTGTGCTGTTTTTAATCCAACACATAAAAAGAAGTGCTTTTACAGATGGATTGACAAAATTCAAGGAAGTTATCATAAATCTTTGTAACAGTTCTAGTTATGAACTGTGGGCGGCATAGTGGCGCAGTGGTAGAGTTACTGCCTTACAGTGTTTGCAGCGCCGGAGACCCGGGTTCGATCCCGACTACGGGTGTTGTCTGTATGGAGTTTGTACGTTCTCCCCATGACCACGTGGGTTTTCTCCGAGATATTCGGTTTCTTCCCACACTCCAAAGGCGTACAGGTTTGTAGGTTAATTGTTTGGTATAAGTGTAAATTGTCCCTGGCGTGTGTAGGATGGTGGTAATGTGTGGGGATCGCTGGTCAGTGTGGACTTGGTGGGCCAAAGGGCCTGTTCCCCCGCTGTATCTCGAAATGTCTAACGTCTCAACCAGAATACTACTTTCAATTCTGATATTATCTCACTTCAAGAGAGAGGTGAAGATATTTGATATGGTGCAGAGAAGATTTACTGGAATGGGTCTAGTGTAAGGGATTTAGATATACAGTTAGACTGGTTTCTTTGGAGCATGGAGACTGAAAGAAGATTTAATAAAGTTGAGCAGTTTAGATGGATAAGCAGAGAGACTGAAAGATGGTTCAAGTTCGAGAGACACAGATTCAAGGTGATAGTCAAAAGCAACAAGAAGAATTAAAAAAAGAAAAGAAAACCACAGCTATGATCTGGAAATTACTGCTTGTAAGGGCAGGCTAGTCAATCAGGGCTTTCAAAAGGAAATTGCACAGGCACTTCAGATAAATTATTTTTCAAGTATACATAGAAAGAATGAGGAAACAGTTAAACATGGAAGGGAAGTCCGAGTTAAATATACAAAGTTCCTCCACGAGGAGCTGGCAAGGATTGGCTACATCCATCTGTACTAAAATAATTCCATGGTTTTTTGATTCTCGGAAGACCACAGGTTCATTTCCAATCTGTGCAGAATGAACTAATACAAACCAGATTTGTAGTCAAGGAATCACAATCACTCTTTAAAAACATTTAAAAGACATTTGGACAGGTACATGGATAGATAAAGTTTAGAGGGATATGGCCAAATGCAGGCAGGTAGGATAAGTTGGGCCGTAGGGCCTGTTTCCGTGCTGTAGAACTATCTCACTGACAAGGAACTGTCTTTATTCTTTCCCAAGCTGTGATGCTCAATGGCAAGTTAACCTTGCAATGAGTGGTTTGGTTCCTTTTAGGTAGCAATCCCATTTCTAGGCACAATTTAGAATCGATGTGTTGACCATTATGGATAATGACCTCAAACTTCCTTCTAAAAAGGGTATTTGTGAATAAGATGTCGCTTTTACAACAATTCAGAAGTTCAATGATCACCATTATTGATGCGCTTATTAATTATATTATATTATTTTATTTTATTTTATTCCTCTGCTGTGCCACCAGATTTTAAATCATGCCTCTGAAATATTAAGAGACACAAGGATGCTGGCATCTTGAGTAAAACACAAAGTACTGGAGTAACTCAGCAAGTTGGGCAACATCTCTGGAGGACATGTTTAGGTGACGTTTTGGGTCCCGACCTGAAATGTCGCCTATCCAGGTCCTGAAATATTTGCTTGGCTCTCTGATTTTCTAATCCTTTCACTTCAAACTGTGAGGGGGGAGGAATCCTTTCACCTGATTTCTGATGATCATTGTTCAGATAATTCAGAAAAAATATGCGTGGGACCTTAACTGGTGAAGATTTAAGCTTTTATGATAAAAAATTACCAATGCTGACAATCGGGGGGGGGAGTTCCCCACGCCACAGGTACCATGTAATCCCGTGCTACCTGCTCCATGGTCGGATAGCCGGCGACTAAACCGTCTCCCCCACCTGGTTTGCCAGGTGAGGAGGGGGCTGTGAACCCCCAGCAGGACCAGAAACAAGACCTGTCAAAGGGTGGATGAGCTCCTAGCGAGCCAACGGCCATCCACACTTCAGTAGAAGTTGCGATCACTGTCGTACATAACAATGACCGTTGATGTTTTCAACGATGATGATACTGACAATCAAGATTCACACAGGAGATGTGATCACAAGTTCCCAGTATCTGTGGAGAGGTTGCCCTCAGGCAGAGTAGTACAGATAATTGGTGAAGCAAATGAGAAAAGAACACAAGATGCCCTCATGTTAGCACCGTCAATAACAAACGCATCGCTTACCTCAACACAGTTATCACACACACTGCAATGAGAACATCGGGGTGGCCTATAAAAATGGCATGTTGCACACCATTTCATCCGTACTTGGATTCCTTTGATTTCCACATTCTTGTAGAGTGGAGCTCGAAAGTCATCGTCCTTATCCTCATCTTCATGCGCTGAAAGATATCGATTATATTTATCATGTTAGAAATTGTGATATATTCTCTACAACAGATCTCAGGCTAGAATAAGATGATTTTGAACAGTTATGTAGCTGTGCCTAAAATGCAAGTCTTGTGTTCAATAAACCTTAATCCTTTGCAGTCACGTAATGCTTTGATGTGGTACTATTCACCCTTCATTCCCTCTCCCATTCTCCCGTCACCTTCCACTTATATTCTTCCCTCCAGCTTTGCATTTCTCTCCTTGACACCCTTTGTCTCCTTTTCACCTCTAGCCCTTGTCGCTTACTCCACCCATCTGCCAAATCTCCTCTACACCTGCACCCACCTATCACTTGCCCGACGTCTCTCTTTTCCAGCTTTCTCCCCCTACTACAATCAGTCTGAAGAAGGGTCCTGACCTGAAACGTCAGCCATCCATTCTCTCCACAGGTGTTGCCTGACCTGCTGCCTTCCTCCAGCACTTTATGTTTTGTTTAAAATAATGAATTTGCCATGAGTGCTGAATAAAAGTGACAGTTGGAAAATCCTCTATAAAAGTAGCCACTTGAATTGCTAGACATAATGACTATAATATGAGTTTTTTCTCTGAGTTGCTTCGCCTTGATGCCAGCTTTGACCACTCACCTCAAGATTACTTTGGGAAACTGATATTATACTTCCTCTGTGCTGCCACACACACTACACTCTTGTAAAACCTTAGTTAGTCTAAGGAAGAATCGTGTGCAATGTGACACTAAGGGCATTAAGTTGACCTAAAGCAAATGAATGAGTTGATTTGGTTTAGGTCGACTTGATTAAATACTGGTTGAATACTTCTGCAAATAGGGCGGCCATCCTTTGACACAAACACTTAAAATACTTTCAAATGTAGAGTTGAGTACAAATAACATAAGTATAAAATCATGCAATAAGGAAGGTGGCTATTCTATCCATTGTATCCTTCCAAGCTCTTTGAAATAAATATTCAATTAATTAGGGCGGCATGGTGTGGAACGGTAGGGTTGCTGCCTTATGCCCCTGTCCCACTTAGGAAACCTGAACGGCAACCTCTGGAGACTTTGCGCCCCACCCAAGGTTTCCTTGCGGTTCCCAGAGGTTGCAGGTGGTTGCCGGAGGTTGCAGGTAGTGGAAGCAGGTAGGGAGACTGACAGAAACCTCCGGGAACTGCACGGAAACCATGGGTGGGGTACAAAGTCTCCAGAGGTTTCCATTCAGGTTTCCTAAGTGGGACAGGGGCATTTACAGAGCTTGCAGCGCCGGAGACCCGGGTTCGATCCAGACAACGGGTGCTATGGTACCTTCTCTCCATGACCACTTGGATTTTCTCCGAGATCTTCGGTTTCTCCCACACTCCAAAGACGTACAGGTTTGCAGGTTAATTAGCTTGGCGTATGTGCAAGTTGTCCCCAGTATGTGTAGGATAGTGTTAATGTGCGGGGAACGCTGGTCGGCACGGACTCGGTGGGCCGAAGGGCCTGTTTCTGCGCTGTATCTCTACACTAAACTAATCACAAACCCCTTACTTATAGAATCATAGAGCTCAGGACTGGGCCCTTTTAGTCGTCCTCATTCATGCTGATTGTAATGCCTATCTACACTAGTGCCAATTCTCTGCATTAGGTGCATATCCCTCTATGCTTTTCCTATTCTCAGTACCTGTCCAAACGCCTTTTAAACATTGGAACTATACCACCTCGTGCAGCAGCTGGTTCCAGAAATTCACCACATTCGAAATGAAAAACTCCACTAATCTCCTTTAAACTTTCCCCCTTCCACCTTAAACCTATGCCCTCTGGTTCTAGGACCTCTTGCCGTAGAGCCATACAGCACAGGAACAGGCATTTCTCAACTCATCAATGCCGACCATGATGCTCCATCTTTGTTAGTCCTATTTCCCCGCGTTTTGTCCAGTTGCCTCTACACCTTTGCTATTCATAAAAAAATTCCGACTATTGATCCCATCTCTGCCCCTCAAAATTGTATAAACCTCTCGAAGGTCACCTTTCAGTCTCCTATATTCCAGTGAGAATAAATATAGCCTATAAAATCTGTCCTTCTAATCCAGCCTTCGTTCCAGTCAGCATCCTGGTGATTCTCTTCTGCATTCTCTCTATTGTTACCACATGCTTCTTGTCGTTTGGCAACCAGAACTCAAGGTGAAATCTAACCAATTGCTCTTTCTCCACAGCCCTGTCCTTTTCTCTCCTTCTTGTGTGCATCCAATCCTTTTTGGAAGTTAATGTTGAAGTTGTTTTTGTCACATCTTGGGGCACAATCATGCAGTGGGGGGGGAAATATATTCATCTAACCTCTTTTTTTTAAACTATCTTAAAACTTCTAAATTCCTTGCTAGTGAAAACTCCTTTCTTTCTGAAATCTATCACAAAATTACAAATTCCATTCATTATTTACAATGAAAGATCCAACTAATGAAGAGCTAAGATAGGTATATTTAACTAGCCAGGGACAGAATGCAGCTCGGAGAATAATCATTGATATAGACAAGTTAAATTGGCTCCTTTTCATACATATTCTAGTTTCATTAATGCACAAGCCAAGGCAGCTGTCTTCACCCTCCTCTCCATCAATCTGTAACCTCCAGCACTGTTAATGAGGCCCAGTGCGTGTTTGGAGAACAACACCGCATCCTCTGCACTTATTATCGAATTCTTGACCTTCTCCCTCTCTGTCAACAAAGATCGATGTCGTCTATCTGTGATAATGACTCGGGTTTTCTCTCTGTAGTAATATCCTGTCTCCCAGGTCACATCCTACAGTCCTACATTTCACAATGTTTACATTCCTCTGCCTCTGTTCTCAATCTCTAAATGCGCTCATTTCATGACCAAAGGACCATATCCACCCTCCCTAACTTTCTTTGTGCTCCACAGTTCTGATGAAAGGTCTTTGACCCGAAATCTTAACTGTTTCTCTCTCCTCACATGTTGCCTGTCCTGCTGAGCATTGACATATTTTCTGCTTTTATTTCAACAGGCCAGAGGGAGTTAGATGTGGCCCTTGTGGCTAAAGGGATCAGGGGGTATGGAGAGAAGGCAGGTACAGGATACTGAGTTGGATGATCAGCCATGATCATGTTGAATGGCGGTGCAGGCTCGAAGGGCCGAATGGCCTACTCCTGCACCTATTTTCTATGTCTATGCCTAATATAGCGACGTTGAGCAAAGGCAATTACAGTCCTCTCGATAATTCGCAAAGAGTTCATGCATACAATTTGCTTGCTAATTTTTAAGCTGTACACTTCAGCATTAGCTACATGTAAATACTGAATTGAAAAAGTCAAACAGTACAAACAATTAGGGCAGTAATATTAATGAATATTACTGAAATTAAGCTTCTTGTACTTGTGGCAATGGTTTGTTTGCTTCCTATTCCAAGAATAATATATTTTCAAATATCAGTTACAAAGTGCACTTCTTTTGTGCTGAAAGGCATTTAATTACCTGATGTTAATTGCAATTATACTGGCTCCGTTTAGTAGTGAACAGTGGGTCAGTTTTAAATGATTTCCAGTTATAAATCACTGTGACAACAGGTAGGAACTTCTCCAGACATGAGCAATACACTGCCTATAATTTAGTGATTATATTGTGAGATTCTTCACAAAAGAATAGAGTTTTCTTGAGATATTGTGGGTTTTAGTTGTTGGAAAAAATAAGGGTCTGATTAGGAAGAGAGTAAGATCAGGACAGCCAAAAACGGTCGTGGATGAGGACTCGTTCGCTCGTGTGTCAGACGACGTGTAGCTCGCTGTTGGCTTCTGTCGTCGTCCAACATGTTCTGGGCCCCCTCCATTGCCAGAGTGAGCACCACCGGAAACTGGAGGAGCAGCACCTCATATTCCGCTTGGGCAGTCTGCATCCCAGTGGCTTGAACATTGACTTCTGCAATTTCCGGTAGCCCTTGCTGTCTCCTCCCCTTCTCAGCTCTCCCTCAGCCCTCTGGCTCTTCCTTTCCCCCCTATTGTACTCCCTGTACACACATGACTGTGTGGCTAGGTTCAGCTCCAACTCAATAATTAAGTTTGCTGATGACACTGTGGTGGTGGGCCTGATCTCAGACAACGATGAGAAGGCCTACTGGGAGGAGGTGGCTGATCTAGCACTCTGGTGCCAGGACAACAGCCTCCTCTTGAACATCAAAAAAACAAGGAGCTGACCGTGGACTTTAGGAGGGCACATCATCCGAGGACGTACACTCCATTGAGGATAAATGGGGATACTGTGGATAGGGGGAGCTGTTTTAAATATCTGGGAGTCCACATCTCTGAGGATATGACATGGACATCACACGCCGCAGCACTCGTAAGTAAGGCAAGGCAGCGCCTTTACCTCAGGCAATTGAGGAAATTCAGAGTGTCTCCGAGGATCCTCCAGTGCTTCTACTCAGCGGCTGTGGAAAGCATCTTGTCCGGAAATATTACCATCTGGTTTGGGAATTGCTCTGCCCAGGACAAGAAGGCTCTGCAGAGAGTAGTGCGTTCGGCCGAACGCACTATAGGAACTTCACTCGCCCCCCTGCAGGAACTATACAACAGGAGGTGCAACTCCAGAGCAAATAAAATCATGGGAGACCCCTTCCACCCATGCAACGGACTGTTCCAGCTGCTACGGTCAGGCAAACGCCTCCGTTGCCATGCAGTGAGAACGGAGAGGTTGAGAAGGAGTTTCTTCCCAGAGGCCATTCGGACTGTAAACTCCCATCTCACCAGGGACTAACTTTACTGAACGTTTTTCCTTCCAATATTTAACATGTAAAAGAATGTGTGTGTGTTTATGATTGTGTTTGTAGTTTGTTTGGTTGTTTGTTTGTTTGTCTTTTTGCACAAAGTCCGCGAGCATTGCCACTTTCATTTCACTGCACATCTCGTATGTGTATGTGACGAATAAACTTGACTTGACTTGACTTTCTTCTTCCCCCCATCCTGCATCAGTCTGAAGAAGGGTTTTGGCCCGAAACGTTGCCTATTTCCATCGCATCACCGAGTGCATCGTGTCGTTGTTTCCGGGGATCGCCACAAGGAGGTTTCTGTCATGATCCACGATGAGGACTAAGGCAGGAGGAAGGACATATGGCCAAGTCACCTGGATCTCAGGAGAGAACATCAAGCATTGAATACAGCACAGGAACAGTCCCTTTGGCCCACAATTTCCATGCTGAACATGATGGCAAGTTAAACCAATCTCCTCTGCCTTCATGCAATCCATATTCCTCCATATCCAAAGATAGATGCACATTGCTGGAGTAACTCAGCGGTACAGGCAGCATCTCTAGAAAGATGAAATGGGTGACGTTTCGTGTCGAGAACCTTCTTCAGAACTAAAACGTCACCCATTCCTCTCTCCATAGATGCTGCCTGTCCCGCTGAGTTAGTCCAGCATTTTGTGTCTATCTTTGGTTTAAACCAGCATCTGCAGTTCCTTCATACACATCCTTCCATATCCATGTGCCTATCCAAAAGCCTCTTAAATGCCATTATTGTGCCTGCCTCCAACACTACCCCTCGCAGCTCGTTTCAGGCACCCACCACTCATGTGAGAAAGACTTGCCAGCACTTCACCTTTAAACTGTGCCCGTCACCTTAAAGCTATGCCCTCTGGTCTTTGACATTTGCACTCTTACAAGCGAACATCACTGGCACATCATAAATCTGCACTAATTGATTAGTTTTTTTTAAATGCAGAGAATTTCCAAACTGTAGTCATGTCCTCTCAGTACACTAACCTCGTGGAAATATTCCAGGGTCCATAAATGTTGCCATGCTGAAGTTAGCCAAAACAAAAAGAAACACAAGGCCATTGTAGACTGGAATTGCCGGAGAGATTTCGTTTGTTAACCAAGGACACCTGTTGGAAAGAAAGCGAAAAGCAGATTAGAGAAGAAATCAAGTAAGGTTCAATACTCTTGCTTTCTCTACAAGGATTATCGCTGGAGTGATTCATCAGCCTTAAACATTTATTCATTTGTCTCAAGTGCGTGCCAGAGTGCTACAAACTCAACTGACAACAGATGCCATGGTGATGTTCACCCAGAGCTACAAGCAACAAGCCCCAAAGAACAGTCTCACTCCTGCCATCGGCAAATGGTATATGAGTTTAAATACCATGGCCTCCAGATTCAAGAACAGCTTCTTCCAAACAACCATAGGGTCATTGAACACTACAAGCACCAACTTTTAATACTGAGTTAATTAGCATTAAACTATTTCTTGTTTAAAGTTCAAACTAAACTTTAAACCGTCTTGGTTGCATAAGGGGTTTTGGCCTTTTGTTTTGTTTTGCATTAATATTCTATTTATTTCTTGAACTTTATTTGTGTTTATCAAGTCAAGTTTATACATCACATACGCATACGAGATGTGCAGTGAAATAAAAAGTGGCAATGCTTGCGGATTGTGCCAAAAAAAACACAAAACAGAATGGAACAGAATAACATATTCACAAAAATACATATTTGTGGGAGGAAAAAAAAGAAAAACAGCAATTTTAAAAAGACACCGCACAACAGTAAATTGGTCCAGTAAAGTTAGTCCCTGGTGACATAGGAGTTTATAGTCCTAATGGCCTCTGGGAAGAAACTCCTTCTTATCCTCTCCGTTTTCACAGCATGGCAACGGAGGCGTTTGCCTGGCCGTAGCAGCTGGAACAGTCTGTTGCTCGGGTGGAAGGGGTCTCTTATTATCTGTTGAGTATTGTGTTTACAGTCCTGTTATGCTTTTGCAAGTAAGAATTTCCTTGTTCCCTTTTGGTACATACAGTTTTGACTTTTCATTAAGATACCCATTAAAATCTGCACATCTGACTCAGTATCTGACCACTTGCCCCAGTGAATATTCAGGAGTCTCAGATGTAGATTTTATTTCATAGTGAGAATGAATAAAACTGCAGATGTTGGAAATCTGAAGTAAAAATAGGAATCGCTGGAAACACTCAGCAAGTCAGGCAACAATTGTGGAATGCTTTTAATGAAGGCTCAATACAGAACACAAAATGCTGGAGTAACTCAGCAGATCCAAAATGCAACGTCACCTATCCACGTTCTCCAGAGATGCTGTCTGACCTTCTGAGTTACTCCAGGACTTTGTGTCCTTTTGTATATTAACCAGCATCTGCAATCCTTTGTTTCTACTAAAATGTTAAATCTGTTTCTCCTTCCCTAGGTGCTGTCGGACCTGCTGAGTGTTTACATTATTTTTTGTTATTGCTTTATCTGATCACACCACAGTGAAGTGCCTCAGGACACTTCACTACATTAATGCTGTCAATTAAATACAAGCAACTGAGAGATCACTGCAGGGTTTGTTTCTGCTCAGCTTTGGAAAATTCCTTGGTCATAGCTCCATGTAGCAAATACGCGGTATAATTACATGGTGAAATTGGAAGGTTTCTGGAATTTCACACACCTCATCTGTTCAACCACAGGATCAGTGACTTTGCTGACAGCTTCACAAATGTGTGACTTAAAAGGACAATAGGCAGAAGATACAAAGTTTAAAGTGAATGCTTAAAAGATTAAAGGGCCTGTCCCACAGGCGATTTTTTTAGGCGACTAGGCTTTCACCACATGGTCGCCAGGGTGTCTGTCGCCTGTATGGTCGTGAGTCGTCTCCTCAGTCGCCCAAAGAGTCATAGCGTTTTTCTGGTCACCGCTGGATTTTGAAATTTTCAAAACTTTTCGGCGACAGTCAGCGACCGTGGGCTTGTTGCAGCTTGTCTTCTCCTGACGTATGTGCTGTCATAGGTTATTGCCAGGATGACGTAGGTTGTCGCTGGTGGTGACTTCGGTGAATACCATTGTTGTGGTCACCGGCAGTCGCCTAAAAAAAAAATCGCCTAACTGGGACAGGCCCATTAGTCCAGTCGGCAGTTTTTCAGCGACCTGCTACGACTATGACAGTCACGTTAAAAAATCACCTAGTGGGACAGGCCCTTAGACACGAAGGAAGATAAAACACATTCCTCTAATAAATAGCATGCTTTGTATATAATCAGCACCTATATACAGTACTGGAGCATCACATTCAATGGAGCAGGCACGTGCCGTCAGGGTAGGCAGGGTAGGCACTACCTACCCTGACTAAAATTATAAAATGGTAATTACTAAATATTTGTAAACCATGTATCATTTTCCTTCCACTTCACAATTATGCGCCACTTTGTGTTGGTCTATCACATAAAATCCCAATAAAATGCATTTATGTTTGTGGTTGTAACGTGACAAAATGTGGAAAAGTTCAAGGGGTATGAAAACTTTTGCAAGCCACTGTAAATAGTAAAGGCATGGGAGAATTATGCCTATCTAAGAGATCGATCTCTTAGGTAGGCATAATTCTCCGTGCCTTTCATAGAAACATAGAAAATAGATGCAGGAGTAGGCCATTCGGCCCTTCGAGCCTGCACCGCCATTCAATATGATCATGGCTGATCATCCAACTCAGTATCCCGTACCTGCCATCTCTCCATACCCCCTGATCCCCTTAGCCACAAGGGCCACATCTAACTCCCTCTTAAATATAGCCAATGAACTGGCCTCAACGACCTTCTGTGGCAGAGAATTTCAGAGATTCACCACTCTCTGTGTGGAAAATGTTTTTCTCATCTCGGTCCTAAAAGACTTCCCCCTTATCCTTAAACTGTGTCCCCTTGTTCTGGACTTCCCCAACATCGGGAACAATCTTCCTGCATCTAGCCTGTCCAACCCCTTAGGAATTTTGTAAGTTTCTATAAGATCCCCCCTCAATCTTCAAAATTCTAGCGAGTACAAGCCGCGTCAATCCAGTCTTTCTTCATATGAAAGTCCTAACATCCCAGGAATCAGTCTGGTGAACCTTCTCTGTACTCCCTCTATGGCAAGGATGTCTTTCCTCAGATTAGGAGACCAAAACTGTACGCAATACTCCAGTTGTGGTCTCACCAAGACCTTGTACAACTGCAGTAGAACCTCCCTGCTCCTATACTCAAATCCTTTTGCTATGAATGCTAACATACCATTCGCTTTCTTCACTGCCTGCTGCACCTGCATGCCTACTTTCAATGACTGGTGTACCATGACACCCAGGTCTCGTTGCATCTCCCCTTTTCCTAATCGGCCACCATTCAGGTAATAGTCTACTTTCCTGTTTTTGCCACCAAAGTGGATAACCTCACATTTATCCACATTATACTGCATCTGCCATGCATTTGCCCACTCACCCAACCTATCCAAGTCACCTTGCAGTCTCCTAGCATCCTCCTCACAGCTAACACTGCCGCCCAGCTTCGTGTCATCCGCAAACTTGGAGATGTTGCATTCAATTCCCTCGTCCAAATCATTAATATATATTGTAAATAGCTGGGATCCCAGCACCAAGCCTTGCGGTACCCCACTAGTCACTGCCTGCCATTGTGAAAAGGACCCGTTTACTCCTACTCTTTGCTTCCTGTCTGCCAGCCAGTTCTCTATCCACATCAATACTGAACCCCCAAAACCGTGTGCTTTAAGTTTGCATACTAATCTCTTATGTGGGACTTTGTCGAAAGCCTTCTGAAAGTCCAGATATAACACATCCACTGGTTCTCCCTTATCCACTCTACTAGTTACATCCTCGAAAAATTCTATAAGATTCGTCAGACATGATTTACCTTTCATAAATCCATGCTGACTTTGTGCAATGATTTCACCACTTTCCAAATGTGCTGCTATCCCATCTTTAATAACTGACTCTAGCAGTTTCCCCACTACCGATGTTAGACTAACTGGTCTGTAATTCCCCGTTTTCTCTCTCCCTCCCTTCTTAAAAAGTGGGGTTACATTAGCTACCCTCCAATCCTCAGGAACTACTCCAGAATCTAAAGAGTTTTGAAAAATTATCACTAATGCATCCACTATTTCTGGGGCTACTTCCTTAAGTACTCTGGGAGACAGCCTATCTGGCCCTGGGGATTTATCGGCTTTTAATCCATTCAATTTACCCAACACCACTTCCCGGCTAACCTAGATTTCATTCAGTTCCTCCATCTCATTTGACCCCCGGTCCCCTGCTATTTCCGGCATATTATTTATGTCCTTAGTGAAGACAGAACCAAAGTAGTTATTCAATTGGTCTGCCATGTCCTTGTTCCCCATGATCAATTCACCTGTTTCTGACTGCAAAGGACCTACATTTGTTTTAACTCATCTTTTTCTCTCCACATATCTATAAAAACTTTTGCAGTCAGTTTTTATGTTCCCTGCCAGTTTTCTTTCATAATCTATTTTCCCTTTCCTAATTAAGCCCTTTGTTCTCCTCTGTTGGACTGAATTTCTCCCAGTCCTCTGGTAGGCTGCTTTTTCTGGCTAATTTGTATGCTTCATCTTTTGTTTTGATACTATCCCTGATTTCCCTTGTTATCCACAGATGCACTACCTTCCCTGATTTATTATTTTGCCAAACTGGGATGAACAATTGTTGTAGTTCATCCATGCAGTCTTTAAATGCCTTCCATTGCCTATCCACCGTCAACCCTTTAAGAATCAATTGCCAATCTATCTTGGCCAATTCCCATCTCATACCCTCAAAGTTACCTTTCTTTAAGTTCAGAACCCTTGTTTCTGAATTAATTATGTCACTCTCCATCCTAATGAAGAACTCAACCATATTATGGTCACTCTTGCCCAAGGGGCCACGCACAACAAGACTGCTAACTAACCCTTCCTCATTTCTCAATACCCGTTCGCAACACTTGCAACACACGAAGGTCTGTGCAGCCCACGTGCCGTCGGCGCTGCTTCAAGCCGTCAATGACAAGCGGGGCTGAAGGCAGCTGAAATTCTGCCTTTGCTGTACTGCGCAGGCGCAGCGCTAGTTTCTTGGCGGGTTTTTTCAAATATGGATTGCCATTATCTTAAGCGTATTTTAAGAAACAAAGAGAGAAGAATGGAGTTTGTGTACCGATAATGTGGTAAGTACATTTTTTGGTCCTATATGTTTTTAAATACCGTACTTCCCGGGGTGGGTGGGGGGGGGGGTTCCTTTCACAGCGTATGGGGAGTGGTCCGGGGTAACGTTGCGGGGAGGGCAGGAGCGTTGTGAAGGAAGGGATCGGGATCATGCCAGTAACCCACTAGGGGCGCCGCATTGAAGGCGCCTCTGCCTATAGTCTGTCCGTTTTTTCCCATCTTTTTTTATTTTAGTTTGTCTAAACAGTTTTGTTTTGGGGATTCTTTAGTTTTCTATGTGGGGGAGGGTAAGAGGGAAAATGTTTCCCAGTCGCTTCCTGGCAAGGATGCGACTATTTCTCCGTGTCACATCCTCCCCCCCCCCCCCCCCCCTCCTCGCGTCCTACCACTGGATCGGAGCGGCCTTTCCTACCGAAGACCGGGGACTGGACCAGACCTTCGGCAGCGGTGGCGCGGTGCTGGATTCACCACGGAGCGGGCGATGCCTACCTGGATCGCCATTTGAAGCTCTGAAGCGTTGGGCCCGCTGCTCCAACATCGCGGGGCTGTGGTTCGCGGATCTCCCAGCGCAGGCGGCGCTGACCGACATCGCGGAGTCCCTGGGGCCCTTTGCCGAGGGCTGCCAGCATGAATCTCCTCCCGGCGCGGCCTGGGGACGTCAGGAGCTGCGGACTCCGGTGGGAAGCGGCCGATTTGGAGGTCCAAGCCGCCGAGGTTGGCCTCCCGTCCCGACATCGGAATTCCAACATCCCGGCGAGCGGGCCTGAGCGGCGGGCTGCCCGTAGCGGCGACTGTGGAGGGCTCCGGAGGCCCCGACCAGGGGTGAACATCAGAGGAAGATGACTGACTTTGGTGCCTTCCCTCAAAGTGGGAAACTTTTGATTCTGCTGTGTGGGGATGTTTTATATTGAACTCTATCGTGTGTTGTGTTCTTTATTTTATTGTATGGCTGTATGTTGATCACATTTCACTGTGCCGACTGGCACATGTAACAAATAAATGTATCTTGTATCTTGCGACGCTCCTTGCACGGAGCCACCGCATTGAGGCTGGGGGGAGGGGGGAGAAGTAGCTCGGGTGGCTGTGAGTGGCCGCCGGACCGGACAGCGGAACCAGCCGCCACCTCACCTTCTGCCAGTCCCCGCTCACCTCTGGCAGCTCACCGTCTAAAAACCTCTCTCCTGCCGCTCGCCGGCCTCACTCATGTCAGCCGCTTCCTGCAAATCCTTAAATTCCGACAGTGCGATTGAGGTTACTCGGCTGTGGGAATTTAAGGATTTGCGGGAAGCGGCTGGCATGAGCAAAGTCGACGAGCGGCAGGTGAGAGGTGTTCAGACGGAGAGCACTGCCAGAGGTGAGCGGGCCGGCAGAAGGCGCTGAAGTGGCGGCCAGTTCTGCTGTCGGGTCCTGGCGGCCACTCGCAGCCACCCGAGCTGCTTCCCATCCCTGGACACAATGTGGTGGCTCCACGCCTGGAGTGCCGCGGCAGCGGTGAGTGAGTGAGTTACTGGCATGATCCCCGATCCCCTCCTTCTCAACACTCCTGCCCTCCCCGCAACTTTACCCCTGGCCAGATTCTCCACATGCTGTGAAAGGAACTCTCCCCCCAATTGATCCCTTGAACAAATGTTGTCATTCAATAAGATGACAACTGATTCAACTTGTCCCGGTGTGCTCCCGTTTTCCCACCATCTCTCCACCTGTCGTCACCCTCCACCCCCCACCCATTCAGTAATTCAGAATAAAGGAGACTTGGAAGCCTTGGGCAAATTAAATTGTTACTGTCTTTATTTTTAATTTTAATTTTTACGGAGAGAACAATCTGCGCATACGCGGTTTAAGTTTTTTTTAAAAAGCCGACTGACTGCCTACCCTGAGTATTCACACGGCACGTGCCTGCAATGGAGGTATCCATCTTGTGCACTCCACCACTGAATAATTCCATGACACTACTTTACAGATTTCATTAGTGAGCTAATTTATTTACAGCTTTATTTACAGGATCTAAGTGATGTTTCACAGCTGTCACCGTGTACATGTAACCCAACAATGACATTAGTGCTGCAGCCACTGGCATCCTCCAGGATTGGAATAGGATGGAGCACACAGATGCTGTGTATTTCCAACAACGGCAATTTCAGTGGAGCCGGATATATATACAGATGGAACAGTGGCAGGCGAGGGCTGGCATGACCCATTCCTCTTGGCTTGGTTCATGTCATGGTGATATCCTGTTTCTTGAAGCTACAGCATTGAATTGACGTCTTCTCATTTCATGTCGCTTGAAATTTCCAGTTCACACTACCGTTCATTATTTGACACATTGGCGACAAGGCCTGGATGGAGTGGACGTGGAGAGGATGTTTCCAGTAGCAGGGGAGTCCAGGACCAGAGGGCACAGCCTCAGACTAAAAGGACATACCTTTAATGGCCTGTCCCACTTGGGCAACCTAATTCGCGAGTTCTGCCGAGTTTGCCCTCGACTCATACTCGCAGCATGGTCGACACGAGGTCGTAGGATGTCTTCGTAACTATCCTTCATGCTCGAGAGTGGTCTCCGCGTACTCGAGGCCTCAGCTAGGTCGCGGCGTTTTTTTTCCAATATGTTAAAAAATTCCCATGGGTAAAAAGAGGTCGCCATGGAAAAAATCGATACCTTTTTTATTCGAAGGTTTAGTCGTAGTAGGTCGGCATGTTAGTCGTAGGTAATCGAGGGTAGTCGAAGGTAGTCGTAGATAGTCTTTATCATAGTCGAAGGGAGGTCGAAGGAGGTCGTCTTCACTCTCCACTATTCGGTGTCCAATCTTCCTGAAGTTAGTCGTAGCTAGTCGAAGCTAGTCTTCAACATAGTCGAAGGAGGTCTTCAACATGTCATTTTTTCAAACTCTTCTAAACTCGCCAATTAGGTTGCCCAAGTGGGACAGCCCCTTTAGAATGGAGACGAGGTAGAATTACTTTAGCCAGAGGGTGGTGAATCTGTGGAATTCGTTGCATGGATGGCAGTGGAGGCCAAGTCAATGGGTATTTTTAAAGCGGAGATCGATAGGTTCTTGATTAGTAATGGCGCCAAAGGTTACGGGGCAAAGGCAGGAGAATGGGGTTCAGAGGGAAAAATAGATCAGCCATGGTCGAATGGCGGAGAAGACTCGATGGGCGAATGACCTAATTCTTCCCCTATGTCTTATGAACATTACATTTAACACTTATAACTTTTTGAACTTTTTCGGTGCATGCCACAAATCTTTGAGTGGCACAGAAAGTTTAAAGTGGATACAAGGAACTACAGATGCTGGTTTACAAAGAAAAAAGGCACAAAGTGCTAGAGTAATTCAGCAGGTCAGGCAGCATCTCTGGAAAATATGGATAGATGAAGTTTCAGGTTGGAATCATTCTTCAGAGAATTATGTTTTGTTACATTTGCATATATTTGAGTCAAGAGTGTTGTAATTGTCAAAAGGTATGGACAACGGAACAAAGAAATTCTTACTTGCAGCAGCGTAACAGGTCTGCAAACAAAATACAATAGATGATATATAACAAAAATAAATCAATAAATGAATAACCCCAATAAGCAACAATCACTCCTCGTTGAAAAAAAAATGGCATGCAAGAACCAGCGAGAAAAAAACCTCATTGGCTTCAACTGTTGTAGCTTGGAAGGGAATCAAAAAAGATATTGAAATATGTTCATCTTTTTTGTGGCAAGACTTGCATGTTCTTGTATTCTAATCCTCTTGCAATAAAGGCAAACTTAGATGGGGCATCTAGGTCAGCATGACTTGGGCCGAAGGGCACTGTATCCATGCTGTATGACTCTGACTTTAGGACGCTCGCCTTCCAAATTGCACGATTTGGCTGTATATTCAGTTTCAGTTTAGTTTATTGTCACGTGTACCGAGGTGCAGTGAAAAGCTTTTGTTGCGTGCTAACCAGCCAGTGGAAAGACAATACATGATTACAATCGAGCCATTCACAGTGTACAGATACAGGATACACTTCTGTGATTCAGAAATGAAACAGCAAATCTCTCTGATGTGAATGGCATTATTGTCCAACCATTGTCCAGGGCTTTGGTGAGACCACACCCAGAATAGTGGGCCAGCTTTGGCCAGCATATTTCATGATTTTATGTGCTTTGCCGATAGTGGAACAAACATTTGCTAGATCAAGCCCCAGGTTGCAGGGGCTGCCATATGAGGAAAGAACATGGAGTATAATGAATCTATTCTCAGGTTTAAATGAATGAGAGATGATCTCATTGAGACATACAAGATTCTTCAGTGGCTGTGGAGATGGCGTTCCTTGGTTGGCGAGTCTAGAAGGAGGGTGCTTAATCTCAAAAAAGGACAAAGGTATTTCAGAACCAGGAAAATTTATCGTCAAATCGTTGGACTTCTGGCAAACCTTTGGAGTTCATGTTTCTTTATGACTAGAAGGGAATCCAGTCCCAACATGTCTAAGCCAGCTATCACATGTTCACAAGCAATTTGTATATTGCATTTGGATTTCACTTTCAACTTTGCAGATCTTGTGTTGTGACACCAGGTGTCACTGACAAGTTTTATTAAGATGTACACGAGAACATAAAACTTCCATCCAATATTGCACTTCATGTCACCAGTATTAGCACCGGTATTACATAGGAGAAGTTAATATATTTATACTGGCATTAAGGAGGGTTTCCGTCTACACGTAAGGAATGGGAACAAGAATCATCCCTGTTCAATGCCAAAGATTCCTCAAAGATAGACACTAAATGCTGGAGTAACTCAGTGGGACAGGCAGCATATCTGGAAAGAAGAATTGGGTGACGTTTCAGGTCGAGACCCTTCTTCAGACTCTTCAGTGTAAACTAGCATCTGCAGTTCCTTCCTCCCTCATTTATCACAATGCCTTGTGGCAAATTAAGTTTCCTCAGTCCTCTACAACACACCATGCAAATGATGGCTTTCTAAGTAAGAGGTTAAGATTTCATCAAACAAAGTAACAGGGTGACCAAAGCCATCATCCTTGACGAGGGACTTTGGGTTGATTTGTTTTTCTTTGTGTTATTATGTTATTTATGTGTACTGTGTTTACAGGTCTGTTATGCTGATGGAGGGAAGTATTGCATTGTTCAGTTTTGGTATATTAAACACTCTTGACTCTTGAAGATAACTTGCTTCCACTTCAGTTCTGAGAGTTTTGAGGTCACTGATGAGGCCAATACTAGGACTTAGAAGATTGGTCACAAGCAGTACAGGAAGTGGTTAGTTCACAAGAATTTCTGAGAAGATGGGAGGAGGGGTAGAGGGGGAAGGATGAATAAGGCAAAGTAAACATTTACTGATAGGTAAAGGCCAAGATTGTTGTGGGATACAGGAGCAAGGAACTGTAGATGCTTGTTTACAACAAAGGGCATAAATGCTGGAGTAACTCAGTGGGTCAGGCAGCATCTCTGTAGAACCTGGGTAGGGTGACGTTTTGGGTCGGGACTCTTCTTCAGACTGTGGGATGTGTGGTTAACGGCACAGCCTGGTGTCAAAAAAGTGTGGTGTGTTGCAAACAGCAGGTGAAGATTTGCTGACAGAAATGGGAAAATAACCCACCATTATCACAGCAAGAATAGCCAGATATGATATTGAGAAAGCAAATTATTGGAAGTTGGAAACTTTGTCATTGAGATGGAAGGCTGCAACTTGCCCAGATGGAGGAGGAGGATGTGCGCATCTTTATTTGTGTAGGAAAGAACTCCAGATGCTGGTTTAAATCGAAGGTAGACACAAAATGTTGGAGTAACTCAGCGGGACAGGCATCATCTCTGGAGAGAAGGAATGGGTGACCTTTCGGGTCTGAAGAAGGATCTCGACCCGAAACGTCACCCTTCTCTCCAGAGATGCTGCCTGTCCCGCTGAGTTACTCCAGCATTTAGTGTGCATCTTTACTGTCAGGAGCTGGTGTTCCAGAGGGGAGGACTCTGCTCCACAGAGGTTTATTGTTCTAAGAGGTCCATTATCTTGTATGCTTCAGTGCACAAGTTAACAATGACTTGGGATAAAAATAGACAGTTCTGATGAAGGATCTTCAACCTGGAATTTTAACTGCTTATTCTTCCACAGCCGCTGCCTGATCTGCAGAGTTTTTCCCTACCATTTAAAAAAAAAATCATATTTATATTACCTGCTGTTTTGTTTTTGATTTTCACAATAACTTGGAGCTGTGGCCATGAATATATGCAAGTGAATTCTGAATATGGAGACTCAAAGACGGAGGGGGAGTCTGAACAAGAGTTCCAACCCGAAACGTCACCTATCCAAGTTCTCCTGAACTTAGGGATTCTGCCTGACCGAGCATGTTTAAGTAAGAACTGCAGATGCTGGAAAAAGCGAAGGTTGACAAAAATGCTGGTGAAACTCAGTGGGTGAGGCAGCATCTATGGAGCGAAGGAATAGGTGACGTTTCGGGTCGAGACCCTTCCTCCAGCATGCTGTGTCTTTCCTTGGTAAACCAGTATCTGCAGGTACTTTGTTTCCATGTGGAGAGGTCTTGGTTATGGAGTGGATGCGGTTAATGTGCTGTAGATTAGTCCATTCGAGTGGGGAACTTGAAGGTGAAGATGCAATGCTGCCTCAAGGAAGTTTGAGGGGAAAAAAAGAGCTGCCCTCAGTCTACACCACAGTTTAAGAATAAGAGGTAAGCCATTTAGAACGGAGACGAGGAAACACATTTTCTCACAGAGAGTTGTGAGTGTGGAATTCTCTGCCTCAGAGGCCGGTTCTCTGGATACTTTCAAGAGAGAGCTAGATAGGGCTCTTAAAGATAGCTGAGTCAGGGGATATGGGGAGAAGGCAGGAACGGGGTACTGATTGGGGATGATCAGTCATGACCAAATTGAATGGCGGTGCTGGCCGAATGCACCTATTGTCTATACACAGGAACTGGCCCTGTGATGGGCCCTCAATTGGAATCACAGCTTGCATGTCAGTGTTCAGCAAACTTGAAGAGGATTCTTTATAATCTGTCTCAGTTGATAGCATCAAAGATTTCTGTGAGGTCAGGAAAGATCGCATGTCGTGCGCCTGCTGCTTCTTGCATTTATCTGGTTACGTTGTCACACAGCAAAATTCATGATGGATGGAGTCAGCACAATGATGCAGGGAGGGGCTGGAAGGATCAGCTGCCGCAAGGATCGAATAGAACGGCTTTTCTTGTGACGGACTGCAGGGAGACTCTCTCTTGTTTGTTTGCAGCGCAAGAGGCATCAGCAGGCAGAGGACCGATCGATTGTGGCACATTGGTAGACATGGCTATCTGGAGCTGGCAAAAGCATGGTAGGTCAGATGGTTTCACTCTGAATGAACGATGGTTGTGATTCTCTGTGTCCTGAACACAGTTTGAGCTCCACTGCGGGAAGTCTGACAAAAATGCTGGAGAAACTCAGCGGGTGAGGCAGCATCTATGGAGCGAAGGAAATAGGCGACGTTTCGGGTCGAGACCCTTCGGCTATTTCCTTCGCTCCATAGATGCTGCCTCAAGGCATGCCTACTTTGAAGAAGTTCTCCTAAGAAGGGTCTCGACCCGAAACGTCGCCAATTTCCTTCGCTCCATAGATGCTGCCTCACCCGCTGAGTTTCTCCAGCATTTTTGTCTACCTTCGATTTTCCAGCATCTGCAGTTCCTTCTTAAATACTGCGGGAAGTCTGGTTGTCAGAATAAAAACAAGACGGTCTTCAAAAACCACCTACATATCGTTTAGAAATGGTGCAATCAGTATATGTAAAAATGCATGAATTATTATTATTATTATTTTTTTAAACAGAAATAAAACATTCAGAACCATGACATTTAGCCATATGCACCACTTAATTAATTCCAGCTTGGGCCTATTCTTTCTGTGGCTAAAACAGCTGTTTGTATTGCCAAAGTCTGAATGATTCAGTAGATCAAATACACAACACATGTTATCAGACTAATAAAGTGATGTAGTGCATTAGAGAATGGTTATTATAAAGCAGTAACAAGCAGTCCTACAGCATCTTGGAATAGGAGAGGAAGCCAAATAAAGTGGTTATTACGTGTTTAGCATTTGAATTTGCTCATTCACCCTACTCAGGTTCAATGAATCCAAATGCTTGTTAAATGCCCTTTCTTGATTAACTAATTTGTGACAAAATTGTAGGTAGAATACCAACATCTATTTGGTTTGAGCAATTTGACAACCATACTTGTGAATGAGAGCACAGGTCAAAGCTACAGAGGAAGGAACTGCAGGTGCTGGTTTACACCGAAGATAGACATAACATGCTGGAGTAACTCAGTCTCAAGAAGGGTCTCGACCCGGAACATCACCTATTCCTTCTATCCAGAGATGCTGCCTGTCCCGCTGAGTTACTCCAGCATTTTGTGCCTCTCTTCAAAGCTACGTGGCCTCTTTTATGCTTTGTGCTTAAACAATGTGCAACAGAAAGGGGGCTTGGACACCTCAACTTTGAGGTTGTACAAATAAAATCTGAAGGAGTAGAGGCAAATAAATAAATGATGGGTCTTCGTCCCAAACATTATGGAGGGCACTGTAAATTTGCAATCCTTCACTGCCAACACCACACGGACCACACCCAATCAGGCTGATCCTTATTATGCCCCTGTCCCACTTAGGAAACCTGAACGGAAACCTCTGGAGACTTTGCGCCCCACCCAAGGTTTCCGTGCGGTTCCCGGAGGTTGCAGGTGGTTGCCGGAGGTTGCAGGTAGTGGAAGCAGGTAGAAGACTGACAAAAACCTCCGGGAACCTCTGGGAACCACACGGAAACCTTGGGTGGGGCACAAAGTCTCCAGAGGTTTCCGTTCAGGTTTCCTAAGTGGGACAGGGGCATTACTTGGTTCCACTTATAGTAGTTGCTTTTTATTTTAATCAGAACCAGATTTTATATTTTCAAATCCTTCTTCCTCCCCTTCCCCACTCCCAGTAAGCTACAGAGTTTCCCAAAAAGTTGCTTCCCAAGAATAATTTACAATTCCCTTTCCTCTCTTAGCTGAGGCACCTTCCAACAATGAACCATTGTACATTTCCTCAATCATCGTCTGCTTTGATTTGTCCTTTTTACACTCCCCTGACACTCAGTCTGAAGAAGGGTCTCGACCGAAACGTCACCTATTCCTTCTCTCCAGAGATGCTGCCTGTCCCACTGAGTTACTCTAGCATTTTGTGTCACTCTTCAGTTTAAACCAACATATGTGGTTCCTTCCTACACATTCTATCTATCCATTGTGGTTACTGTCAAAACCTTCATTTAGCAAAAAAACACAATGCACATTAAGTGAGGAGAATGCAAGAGTTCAAACTCCAATTTAGCAATTTTTAACAATCTGGCAATTGGAAATATTGGTGTGTGTGAGAAAGAAACTCGACAAGTACAGCTCTGGCATATAATACAGCATACAATACTTTTCTATATGGCTGCAATATTTTAATACAGGTGAGTTTGTGTTTGACGCAACTGAAAGGGTGGTTTCTAAACCAGTCTGAAGGAAATATAAGGAGCAAAAGCAAAGTAGAAAGCTTCATTTGCTATATTTAATAGGGAGTTAGATGTGGCCCTTGTGGCTAAAGGGATCAGGGGGTATGGAGAGAAGGCAGGTACAGGATACTGAGTTGGATGATCAGCCATGATCATATTGAATGGCGGTGCAGGCTCGAAGGGCCGAATGGCCTACTCCTGCACCTATTTTCTATGTTTCTATGTTTCTGAGCACAGTTAGTTATGTATTATTTTCGGTTATAACAATAATAATAATAATAATAATAATAATACATTTTATTTATGGGCGCCTTTCAAGAGTCTCAAGGACTCCTTACAAAAATTTAGCAGGTAGAGGAAAAACATGTAAGGGGAATGAAATAAATAGTAGAGACATGACTAGTACACAAAGTAAAGACAGAATACAATTCAAAACACAATATGAGGCAATTAATGCACAGATGAAAAGGGAGGGGGACGTGGGGCTAAGGATAGGCAGAGGTGAAGAGATGGGTCTTGAGGCGGGACTGGAAGATGGTGAGGGACACGGAATTGCGGATCAGTTGGGGGAGGGAGTTCCAGAGCCTGGGAGCTGCCCTGGAGAAGGCTCTGTCCCCAAAACTGCGGAGGTTGGACTTGTGGATGGAGAGGAGACCGGCTGATGTGGATCTGAGGGACCGTGAGGGTTGGAAGGGGGAGAGGAGGTCAGTGAGATATGGGGGGGCCAGATGGTGGAGGGCTTTGTAGGTGAGGACCAGGATTTTGTAGGTGATCCGGTGGGAGATGGGAAGCCAGTGAAGTTGTTTGAGGACTGGTGTGATGTGATGCCAGGATTTGGTGTGGGTGATGAGTCGGGCGGCTGCGTTCTGGACCAGTTGGAGTCGGTTGATGTAGGTGGAGCTGATGCCAAGGAGAAGTGAGTTGCAATAGTCCAGTCGGGAGGAGATGAAGGCATGGATGAGTCTTTCAGCAGCGGGAGGTGTGAGAGAGGGTCTGAGTTTGGCGATGTTGCGGAGATGAAAGAAGGAGGTTTTAATGACATGGCGGATGTGAGGCTCAAGGGAGAGGGTGGAATCAAAGATCACGCCAAGGTTGCGGGCCTGGGGAGATGGGGAGATAGTGGTGCCGTCGATGGTGAGAGTGGGGTTATTGATTTTGCTGAGTGTGGCTTTGGAGCCTATGAGGAGGAATTCTGTCTTATCGCTGTTGAGTTTGAGGAAGTTATGTTGCATCCAGGTTTTTATAGCTGACAAACAGGAGTTGATATGGGAGAGGGGGGGGGGGTTGTGGGGGGATTTGGTGCCGAGGTAGATCTGGGTGTCATCGGCGTAACAGTGGAAGTCCAGGTTGAAGTGGCGGAGTATCTGACCAAGGGGGGAGGATGTAGATGATGAAGAGGGAATAAAGAAGGCATATGGTATGCAAAGTGTATAAGAGTCAGGAAGTAATGATGCAGCTTTATAGGGCTTTTTTTTATACACAGAGGGCGATGAGTGCCTGGAATGTGCTGCTGGGATTGGAGGTTGATACGATAGTGGCATTTCAGAGACTTTTGGATAGGCAGGGAATGGAGTGATATGGATTATGTGTGGGCAAATGAGAGTTGGTCTTGGCATCATGTTCGGCACAGATATTGTGGGCTGAAGAGCCTGTCCTTGTGCTGTACTGTTCTATGTTCTAAGTTCAACGGCAAAAGTACAATACAATACAATACGGTTTATTTGTCACATTACACATAAAGTGCAAGTGAAATGAATATGAATATGTCAGCAGCGGTACAATTATAAAGAACACACACAAAAACACAATAAAAATTTAACATAAACATCCACCACAGCATTCATCACTGTGGTGGAAGGCACACAATTTGGCCAGTCCTCCTCCATTTTCCCCTGTGGTCGGGACCTCAACCCTCCGCAGCCGTTGCTGCGCGCGTCCAGATGGTAAAAGGAC
Organism: Amblyraja radiata; assembly: GCF_010909765.2. NCBI lineage: Eukaryota > Metazoa > Chordata > Chondrichthyes > Rajiformes > Rajidae > Amblyraja > Amblyraja radiata. The sequence continues at coordinate 38,092,052 of NC_045980.1, forward strand.
AAGGTACAAGTCCAGAGTCGTCTCTCCCCACCGGAGACCGCGGCTTTAAGTTGGTGTAGGCCGCAGGCCGGCGGTCGAAGATTTAAAGTTTATAGTTCCCGCCGCGCCGCAGCCAGAAGCACCGCAGATCGCAGGGCCGGCGGTCGAAGCTCCCCTCCACGGGTGATGGTAAGTCGCCACCGCGCCTGCAGTAGAAGTTGGCCGCGCGCCGGCAGTGATGGCTTCTTCTTCCCCCGGGTCCCCCACGAGGGATCCCGGGCTGTAGACGCCGCACCAGCTGGAGCTGTGTAGACCGTGGCTTCAGGCTGCCGGCTGCCCCGGGCCAGCGAAACGGAGCGCTACCCTCCGGCGAGCCCAAGCGAGGGCTCGCCCGCTCCATGCCGAGAGTCCACGCTGCGCCCTCCGCTGAAGCCCCGGGCGCGTCTCCGGGAAAGGCCGCGCCGATCCTTGCTGTTAGGCCACGGGGGAGGCGACCTGGAAAAAGTCGCCTCTCCATGGAGGAGGCGGCCGAAACGGTTTCCCCCTCACCCCCCCACACCACCCCCCACACAAAACACACAAAGAAAATAGTTGCTATCTCTCATCATATCTCTGCCCTCTGGTTATTGATTCTTCTGCCTGCCAAAACATTTTCTTCTTACTTACTCAATTTCCACGATTTTAATAACCATTAAATCTTCACTTCTCTGCCTTAAGAGGATGGTATACCGATCCTCTTGTCTTTACATGAAATAGTTGAGGCCCAACTAGTGATTTTATAGAGAAAAATGTCATATAATTTAATTTCTTTAACAATGTATTCTTTCTTTCTCAAAGTAATTTTATCCTATTGTTATTTGTTTTATCCCTCCCCTCAGCTTCACTCCTTAGTAGGCTGTGCAAATTGATTCAAGCTTCCTGCAACTGAAGCTCTTAGGTTGACATCTCAATGGCACAAGAGGGGGGAAATGCTGATGGATCATCCACCGACCAAAAGTAATGACTCAATCTTTATTCTCAAACGCCCCACTTCTTCACCAGAATAGGCACGATCTGCGAGATCGCAAAGGGTCTCATTATCAGACCATTTTCCAAATTAAATGTTTTTATGGAAAATGATATCTGTCTGGTCAGAAAATTGGCTTCTGTGCAATCAGACTTTTAATTCACCACTTTGTGCTCAATTCATTATTAATTTTCATGATTTCTGTTAATTACAACAGACAGAATGAGGTTGCTGCTTCTAAAATACTTGATACATGTTTTTTTTAAATTTCTGCCACATACTTAACTCTTCCTCTCTATCTCATATCTTTCCCCAGGGGTATTGAGCGTGGGAGAAATCAAAGCAATAACTGAAAAACCTGCCGCTTACATTGAAATAATATTTGTGCTTACTGTATTCATGTATCGCCAGTCTTTTATGTTACACTTGTTGATACTATAATATTTTGAAGGCTCTGTCAGGAGCTAAAGCCCAAATTATGTGCAACCAATTTAAAGAATACACTAAATTAAGGATATGTTGCAACCCGCAAGTTTCTTATTGGCAAAAAGAGGGATATTATCTAAAGATGCGTGCTCCATTTACAATGAGTCAAAATACTGCAAAAGTACTTTGAAGTCAAAATGTTCACAGTAAACCCGCTTTTAATCAGATATGATGATGACTAATGGATTTAAATTTGCAGGGAACAGTTTATTTCTCCCAAATCAGGGGCAAGTCAAATCAACTTTGTGAAAAAGTGTTTAAGAAGGAACTGCATATGCTGGAAAATCGAAGGTAGACAAAAGTGCTAGAGAAACTCAGCGGGTGCAGCAGCATCTATGGAGCGAAGAAAATTTGGTCAAGGGTTTCGGCCCGAAACGTTGCCTATTTCCTTCGCTCCATAGATGCCTGCTGCACCCGCTGAGTTTCTCCAGCACTTTTGTCTACCGTGAAGAGAGAGTGGACGCTGGCACGATTTGGTTGCCGCTGCTCTCTCTTCACACTGTGTTTTTGATTTTCTGTTTTTGGATTGAATTCTGTTTTTAATTTGTGTCATTGTGATGTCTTTAATTACTTGTTTTACTCCGATTATATGTTTTTATTCCGATTACTATGTAAGGTGTCCTTGAGATTTTGTATGAAAGGCGCCCATTAAATATAAAATTTATTATTATTATTACCTTCAACTTTGTGAAATCAATCCCAACCATATATGGAAGATAGACAAAAAATGTTGGAGTAACTCAGAAAAGGAATAGGTGATGTTTCGGGTTGAAACCCTTCTTCAGACTGATACATGAACCATAAATGAACACTTTGAGAATTCCCGATGCAATGAGCTGATCCAATGTTTCTCAACTATTGAATGGTTGGCACACTTCGACATCACTCAGGTGGGTCAGATGAAAGATCTCACCCACCCGTCTTTGTTCTCATTTACTGCTGTATACAAGCATCAACCTTTCTACCAACAAGGTATATTTGTGTCCATTCTGATCCCACAGATTTTCCCACATTAAACGCTACCTTTCACCTTCTTGCTCATTCATTTAAACTCTCTCTCCTTGCGGGCTCTGCATCCATCTCAAACATCACTTTCTCACCAAACTCTTACTAAGATCCTCAAATTTCTGGAGTTCAGGAGAATGAGATGTCATTGAGAAGGGAAACATTTTGAAAAGGCTCTAGAAGGTAGATGGAGACATAAGGAACTGCAGATGCTGGAACCTTCAGCAAAACACAAAATGCTGGAGACACAAAGCACAAAATGTTGAATTTAGTTTAGGTTAGGTTAAATATACAGTGTGGAAACAGGCCCTTCGGTCAATCGAAACAATCTCAACCATTGATCGTCTGTTCATACTAGTTCCATATCATTTCACTTTCTCATCCACTCTCTACACGTTAGGGGCAATTTACAGAGGCCAATTAATCTACAAACCCACACAACTTTGAAACCCACGTTGCCACAGGGCAACTCTACACAGACATCACCCGAGGTCAGGATCGAACCTGGGTTTCTGGTGCTGTGCGGCAGTGGCTCTACCAGCTGCACCACTGTGCAGCAGCAAAGTGCTGACTTACTCTAGCACTTTGAGAAGATAGAGTAATTATGGTTTCTTTCGTGAAGGGCCACAGTTTCAGGACTAAAATAAGAAATGTCGTCACCTTGATGTAGAATCCCAGTCATAGAGAAAATCTGTGGTAAATGACGCAAAGCCTGACCGAATGTCTAAGTAGTCATGAGGTGTCAACTCACCTACCACTGATTCTATTCTTATATTAGTACATACTTTATGGGAGTTTGAGTCAAATCTGTCATTTGCCCACTTCCCAGCAGGAGCAAACAATGATTTGCCATCACATTATAAACAACATAAAAACACATTGTAATACTTTGGACTGATTGAAGGAAATACCATATCCAAGTGATTAGAAAACTAATTCTTCCAAGGGGAACACTTAGTAACTGTTAATCTTAATTCAGGATCAAATCCTGTTTAATCTATTTCAAATCACTTTGGGAAATTAACTTTTCGGATCTTATCTACAAATAGGAGAAAGTTTGATGTGATGCGTGGAGTGCCATGAGAGAATTCATCTGTCAGCTGCCAATTTACATTTAGCTTCAACCGAGAGAGCACGCTACTAGTTAAATTAGAGTTTAGAAAAAGGTACAGCATGCAAACAGGCCCTTTGGCCCACCGTCCAGTGGTGGATTAGGATAAATCCATCCGAATTTTAGGGTGTTTTTTCTTTCATTTTTAAAAGATATGGAACCTGTCCAAGGTGATGGTTCAACCACTCTGATGAGCCTGTGTCTCTTCTCCTTTCATGACAATCCTCAAACGCCTCGGTCCTACATACTTTAGCCTGGTGTTCAGCAGTTCAATCTTTCCGAGTGCCTTGGTATAAAATGTTATACATTCAGAATGATGATTGATTGAATTGAAAGATACAGCATGGAAACAGGTCCTTTGATCCACTGTGCAAGAAGGAACTGCAGATGCTGGTTTAAACCAAAGATAGACACATAAAGCTGGAGCAATTCAGCGGGACAGGCAGGATCTCTGGAGAGAAGGAATGGGTGACGTTTCGGGCCGAGACCCTTCTTCACTCTGAAGTGTCTCGGCCCGAAACGTCACCCATTCCTTCTCTCCAGAGATGTTGCCTGTCCCGCTGAATTGCTCCAGCTTTTTGTGTCAACCATTGATCCACTGGGTCCACGCTGACCATCAATCATCTGTTCACACCAGTTCTATGTTATCCCATGTTCTCATCACTCCGTACACACTGTGGGCAATTTATAGAGGCCAATTACAAACCAACAAACCTGCCAAGTCTTTGAGATATAGGAGGATACAAGAGCACCCAAAGGAAACCCACGATGGAGAACCTGCAAATTCCACATAGAGAGCACCCGAGGTCAGGATCAAATCCGGTTTCTAGCGCTGTGAGACTGCAGCTCTACCAGCTGCCCCACTGATGTTATTTGTGATTTACTGAAGCACTAAATTCCAAACTGTATTTCCTACTTTCCTTCATTGAAGGGAAACAATTCTTATTCATCTATCACTACGCACATTTAAACTGAGAAAAAAACTAATGGCCAGAGTCTATAAAATATGCACGTTATGAGTTTCCTCTTATTGTGGCTTGCAAAGCTCATCATTTATTCAGCGTTGTACAGACTAGCTTCTTCGTAAAAATGTAAACTACCTCATCATTCACACACAACTTAGAGCTCTGCCCAATAACCTGATATCGTGATTTAAGAATGACTTGTTTTTCTTCCAGCTTCACACATTTTTTAAAATTGTAAGCACACCAATTTAGAGCTATTTCATGATGGAAATGTGAAATGGCATAAGCCCAAATCAGTCAAAATCTGTGCAATCTTGTGGAATTAATGCTGAGCTGGTTGTATCTGAATGAATACAGCATCTCAATAAATTCTCCAATACAAGTTATATTTTGTCATTCAATGCCTTCTTGACATCTTCACTCAACACAATCCAGCAACAAGGATCCCCAGCTACTAGAACAAAACAGGAGCAGTGCTTCCAGGTGAAGCAGCAATGCACTTGTACTTCCTTCCATTTTGGGCTCACAATGTCTCTTCATTGAAGAACCAAATTATGATCGGGTGACCATTATGCAGAGCCATCTCTATCTATCTTTGGCCTCTGATGCAGCTCTAACAATGCCCGTTCAACGGACATCTTCTGGTCATTTTGTGGTCTTTGGGATTTAATCTTGAATTAATTTTATTTTTTTTAACTCTCACTCACACACCCCACCATCCAAAATAGAAACACAGCAAAGTTTTTCATTTCAAAAATGCTGTAGAAACTCAGCGTGTGAGGCAGCATCTATGGAGAGATGGAATAGGTGACGTTTCAGGTCGAACCGACCCAAAACTTCACCTATTCCTTCTCTCCATAGATGCTGCCTCACCTGCTGAGTTTCTACAGCACTTTTGTCTACCTTCGATTTTTCCAGCATCTGCAGTTCTTTCTTAAACATTAAAGGTTTTCATTTCCATCTTTTCAAAGTTTTTCTTGAGGCATAGAGAATACAGCCAAGGGCATTTATTACCCAGCCCGTCTAGTTTTGAACAGGAAATAATCATTATAATTCATGAGGCTACCCCAGAGGCGTTTGAATCTTTAAACATTTACAACCCAGGAAACCATTCGGCCCATCTCTATGCAGGATGGACAAGAGCTCTTCAGTTTAATTCAAATTTCTATCATTTGGCTGATGCCTTGCAGGTCACAGTTTTCAAGTGTGTTTCAAGTTTCTGCTCCTGCGATCATTACATTTAGAGAATTCCAGATCCCCACTGTCCATGGCTGAAATTTTTATCTCTTATTTTCCCACAAAATACTTTTAGCAATTACTTTAAATCAAAACTTTGTCGTTCTTAAATGGCTCTAAGGAAAAGAGGTAGTTTACATTCTGTATAGGACTTTTAATTTTCTTCACATCAATTAATTTGATTTCAATTTAATCTGTTTCAGGACCGTCCAATCCTTCCTCTTAGATACAATGTTCCAGTCTTTGCACCGTCTTTGTAAATCTCCTCCGCATCCTCTCCACTGCAATCACATCCTTCTTGTAATGTGGTGACCAGAACCGTACACACTAGTCAAGCTAGTCTAATTAATGTGGTATACAGTAGAATTACAACCTCTCTCTCAGCTCATGTCCTTTCAACCAACTTTGAGAATCTGTGGCTGTACACGCTAAATTCCCTCTATATTTGCAACCATTTTATTACATATTCCCTTGACTTGCTGAACCATCCCAAAATTACCACGTAAAATCCATTTGCCAACTGACCAGACCATCTGAAGTTCCCTTTTCAATGTCAACCACATGGTCAATTTCTCTATTATCAACAAACTTCTCCATAATGCTCTCTTATACTCTTAAATAACTAATATACATTACAAATAGCAAGAGACTGAGTACTCTTGCCCTGTGGGACTCCTCTTTCTAAAACCTACCAGCAATCAATTATTATACTTTGGATCCAAAACTGGCTCTGTTAAAAGAAACAATTTCCCAGGTCTATCTTGGATCCCATGAGATTTTACTTTTTGATCAGTCTGCCATGCATGATCTCGTCAGAAGCCTCGCCAACATCCACAGGGACACCGCCAAATCCATTTCCCTCCTTGGCACTCCTTGTACCTCATGGAATTCAAACAAAATAGTCAGACATAGCCTTCTCTGAACAAATCCATGCCGACTGTCCCTATCTGTCTACCACTTTAAATGATGATTAATACTGCCCTTTAGAATGAATTGCAATAATTTGCTGACTCCTAACGTAAAAGTAACTGCTCTGTGATTAGTTAATTTATCCCCATCACTGTCTTTTGAAATAACTGTTCAATATTAGCTGATCTTGTAACCTCTGGCACCAATGTCATGTGGATTGAAACACTGCAGTCAGCCTGTTTGCAATTTTAATCTAACTATGCTTTACGTAACTGGATGTACATTAACCAGAGCCGAGTGTGGAGAATTTCCTCACAGATAGTGAATCTGATGGGTTTTAATGCCAACCTGGTAGCTTGCACATCATTTTTCCATACTTCTATTCCTGTTCATCGAGCTCTGGCAGTTCTCACCGCAAGCTCATTCCTCCACTAATTGTCTCCGTGAGCTTTTCTTCCCACATTTCCATCAACTCCCAAGGCCTCATTAAGATTCTACCACACACCTACACAATGGTCAAATAAACTCCCAACCCCTCGTCTTCGGGATGTGGGAGGAAATCAGAATATCCGGGGAAGTACGTCGTGGCTATCCCTCGAGGTCGAGGATGATGGTCTACGTTCTGTTGTTTTTATGGACTCTCAGGTGGCTTATGAGTCCAATGTGTTGCTCACAGAACAAAGACACCAGTGCTTGTGTTTGTTTACCGTGTACGTGATGTTGCTCTCCAAGAGGCACACGGTCCTTCGCCAATCCATCAACTTATTCCAATGGCAAGGGAACCAAGACGATTGGAGCCGATAGATCTGTTGCAGCCTTCATCCGCCTTCACAGCCGTTGTGTTCAAGACAACTTTGTCCGCCAGGTCCGCCGTTGAGGTCTTTGTAGGTTGGATCATTCTTAGTCTGGACCCTCATCCTCAACCTTACCGCCATTGGTGGCCCTACCGGAAGCTGGTGTTTCCGACGGCATCGCTCTCAGTCTTTAGGTTGCTATTCCAGTAGAGGTGTCATTACCATGTACTTTCTTTTTATTTGTTCGATGAACGTGGGCTGAGCCAGCACTTGATTGCACTTGAGTACACACACACTGCTGTGAGGAAGGGAGTTCCAGGATTTTGGAGATGAGGAATGCTGGTGCTCTCATGCTTTTGCTCGAGCTCATGGCTTTGGAAGATGCTGTCCAAGGAGTGGTGAAAACATTGTGCAACATGTCAGCTAGACTTGATTTCAGAAAAGGACACCAAGTGCTGGAGTAACACAGCGGGTCAGGCAGCATCTCAGGAGAACATGCAAGGGTGACGTTTCAGGATTGGGACCCTTCTTAAGATTTCATTTCAGAGACTTAAGACTAGAAAGTTATAAAATAGTGTCGGAATGTGGGGATTCTGCATGCTGTCTCAAAAGAGGACTAAAATAATTCAGCTATTATACTTAGTATAACTGTGCTTATGGTATGATTAGTCTGGAGAGCATGCAAAACCAAACATTTCACTATCTTTTGGTATGTGACAATAATAAACTAAACAGAAAATTGGAACAAAATTGCTCTTTATGAACGAGCTGCTTAAATAAAAATGCATCTTTCCTGTTTGTATGAGGATTATGGAGACAGTCAGAATCTTTTACCCCACAATGGAAAAATCTAAGACTAGAGAGCGTAGATTTAAGGCAAGTAGAGCAAAGTTTAGAATAGATATGCAGGCCACGTTTTTTGGTGGATGCCTGGAATGTTGGCGATTGAAACGGATACGTTAGTGGTATTTAAAAGACTTTTGGATAGGCACATGAATATGCAGGGAATGGAACGATATGGGTTATTTGCAGGTCGATAAGTAATGGTCTTGGCATTATGTGACCCGAAAATCCTGTTGCTGTGCTGTACTCTTCCATGGTAGACACAAAATGCTGGAGAAACTCAGCGGGTGAGGCAGCATCTATGGAGAGAAGGAATGGGTGACGTTTCAGGACGAGACCTTTCTTCAGACTGATGTCGGGTGGGCAGGAAAAAGATAGAAAGTAGGCGGAGACAGTAGGACTAGTAGGAGAACTGCAAATGGGGGAAGGGAAGGAGGGAGGGGAAGGAGGGAGAAAGCAAGGGCTATCTGAAATTAGAGAAGTCAACGTTCATACCGCTGGGGTGTAAACTACCCAAGTGAAATATGAAATATATCTAGCATCTGCAGTTCTTTCTCACACACTGTACTCTTCAACGTTCTGGTTCACTATCAAAAACACCAACACTGGGTTTGTATATTAAATGATCAAATTTCCACACATAAGAAAGAACAAAATTTCACAACATTGGGCAGTTCCTTCGTACATTCTTGAAGGACTGTTGCAGTGTGATTTAGAAAACCTGTCAGCCAATTTGTATGCAGCAAATTTCCACAGATGGTCATGAGATTAACAACTGGATAATCTCGTTCAATAATGATGGCCGGGGATTAAATATTGACCAGGACTTCAGGGAAAACTTCCCTGCACTCTTTTGTAAATATCTAACTGGTAGGCCAGGCAGTCTCGGTTTAATATTTTTTTTTTTTTAAATGGTCGTTTTGCAGGAGAAAAAAAAGCTCCCCCTCACTCACTGAGGTATAAATCCGGGTTAGGTTCTCAAAGCTCCAGAGTAGATTTATTCCGATGCTGACACTGAACCTCAGCTGATACCAACGCTTATCATGTTAGCATCTGCAGAAATCAAATAATCCAGCAGAGAAGATAAATGAACATAACTGTGAGATAGATCTTTGCTCCACATTTTTACAAGTTGTCTACTCTTTAAAGATGGAGTTGCTTGTGAATCTATGAGGCAGTCACTAATATTATTATTTGTGGTAAATGGCAAGTACATTGATCAGTCGTTTAAACTGCACTAAATGGAAGAGTGAATACTTGATTTAGCACTTAGCTGACCTTGGCAGCCAAACCAACCCATTCTCCTTCGAGCACTCCAAGATCACAACAAACCATTGCTTCATGAACCCATGCCCAACTAATAGCAGTATATTTTCACTTAAACAATATTGTCATGTTTTAATACCACTTAGTTTATGTTGAATTAAACTAGTCCTCTAACTTCATCCGTAGAATGCTCTACCTGTTGATCGGGGCCTCGCTAACCCAGTCCTTTATCTGTAGACAAACAGGTTAAAAAATAAGCTACATTTTTCTTCCATCAAGTTTCCCACGCTCATGTTTTGATTGTGTGACCAATCAATTAATAATTAAAATATGTGAAATCCAAGTGTTAAATCAATGCATTAAAATTCTGAAAATCTGGCGTTAGAGTTAAGGACCTGTCCCACTTACGTGACTTTTTCGGCAACTGCCGGCATCCGTCTTAGGTAGTTACAGGTCGCTGAACATTTTCAACATGTTGAAAATCCAGCGGCGACCAGAACAAGGTACGACTCTTTGGGCGACTACTCACGACCATGCAGGCTTCACCCAGCGACATGTCGCCAGGGTGTCGCCTGTATCGTCATGAGTAATCTCCTAGTCACCCAAAGAGTCGTAGTGTCTTTCTGGTCGTCGCTGAATTTTCAACATGTTGAACATTTTCGGCGATCTATGACAGGTGCCAGCAGTCGCCGAAAAAGTTGTGTAAGTGGGACAGGCCCTTTAGAGTCATACACACAGAAACAAGCTCTAGGGCCCACCAAGTCCATGGCGACCATCAATCACCCATTTACTCTCCCCTCATTGTCATCTTCCCCCTCAGATTCTAACCTCTCACACACACACAGCAATTTACAACGGCCAACTAACCTACTGAACCACACGTCTTTAGGATTCGAGAGGTAACTGGAGCACCTGGAGTAACTGGAGCACCTGGAGGAAGCTCGAATGGTCACAGGGAGAACGTCCACACGCTGTCCACACAGTCAGCAGCTGAGGTCAGGATCGAAGGCGAGGCTCCTGTGCTGTGAGGCAGCAGCTCCACTCGCTGAGTCACTGTGCCGCCCCCTTCCATTTTTTAACCTTTTATAGAGTTGCGTGTATATCATCACAAGAAAATGCCAGACAAACCAGTGGGAATAGTTTCCTCAGATACAATATGCAATTAGTTGAAGATGGTTGTAGATGGTTGCATTATGGTTGGCAAGAAGGGCCTGTTTGTTTGCAGTATGATTCTAAAACATCAGAAAATGAGCAATGTCATTTTGAAGGTAGACAAAAATGCTGGAGAAACTCATCGGGTGAGGCAGCATCTATGGAGCGAAGGAATGGGTGATGTTTTGGGTTGAGACCCAAATTTTTGTCTACCTTCGATTGTTCCAGCATCTGCAGTTTCTTCTTAAACAAAATGTAATTTTGTGAGCATTTAAGAGTGTTGACGCATACAATTTACGTGAAGCTTGTTTATTGCACAAAGCTGTACAAATTAATTGCTTGTTCATCCATAAAGCAACACCAATCACACTCTTGAACGGTAATTTAAAGTACTTTGGGACAAAATAAGGCTGCAAAAGATAATACATAAATGCATGCTTAGATTTTCCTTTAACATCGCCATTTTGGGAAGCCATTGGAAAGAGGCAAGAGGTGAATACACAGAGATGGCAGATAGAGTATTGAAATATACGATGCAATAATTCAGAAGTAAAACAGAAAGGAAATATTCAGATTTGAAAAGTGGAGAAATTTAGATTTGCCAACACATTAAACAAAATAAATAAATTAGGAAAAGTTTGAGTTTAGAGAAACCTATATACATGAGTGGTTTAGAATGTTTCATTCTCCACTATAAACAATTGTTAGAGTCATTGGGAGTCATAGAGTGATACAGTGTGGAAACTGGCACTTCGGCCCGACTTGCCCACACCGGCCTGTTGAGTGCATGTACAGCATCACATGAGAATACAAGACAATTGTTGAAAAAGTCAATAGAAACATAGAAACATAGAAAGTAGGTGCGAGAGTAGACCACCAGGTCCGTCGAGCCCGCACCGCCATTCGCTCATGGCTGAACACTAAACAGACACACTTACCCACAAACAGCAGACACAAGACACAGAACACAAGACACTACCCTCCCCTTTATACCGCTATCACCCCTCTCCACCCCAAGAACCTCGCGATCTCCTGGGGGAGGCAAAAAACCGGATAAAAACCCAGGTCCAATTCGGGAAAAAAATCCGGGAAATTCCTCTCCGACCCCAATCCAGGCGATCGACACTTGTCCAGGAGATCACTCAGGTCTTACTATACTAACCATACCTAGGTCCATATCCCTGCCCTCTCCCCGTAGCCCCTTATCCCCTTGGCAGCTAAAAAACCATCTATTTTAGTCTTAAATATATTTAAAGTTTTTGCTTCCACTGCTCCCTGGGGCAGTGAATTCCATAAATTAACCACCCTCTGGGTGAAGAAGTTCTTCCTCATCTCAGTTTTAAAAGAGCCCCCCCTTATTCTGCAACTATGTCCCCTAGTTCTAGTTTCCCCGATCATTGGGAACATCCTCGGTGCATCCACCCGATCAAGGCCCCTCACGATCTTATATGTTTCAATGAGATCGCCTCTCATTCTTCTAAACTCCAAAGAGTAGAGTTCCAGCCTACTTAACCTTTCCTCATATGTCAATCCCCTCATTGCAGGAATTAATCTTGTAAACCTTCGCTGCACTGCCTCCAGGGCTAGTACATCCTTTCTTAAGTATGGACCCCAGAACTGTACACAGTATTCCAAATGTGGTCTCACTAATACTGTGTACAGCTGCAGCAAGACCTCCGTGTTTTTATACTCAATCCCCCTAGCAATAAAGGCCAAAACTCCATTGGCCTTCCTGATTGCTTGCTGCACCTGCATACTAACTTTTAGTGATTCATGTACTAATACCCCTAGATCCCTTTGCGTTGCATTACAACGCAGCTCCTCCTCATTTAGAAAATAACTTGCCCTATCATTTTTTTTCCCAAAGTGAATGACTTCACATTTATTAGTATTAAATTTCATCTGCCAAGTTGTTGCCCACTCACCTAGCTTATCTATATCCTTTTGCAGACTCTTCCTATCCTCCTCATCCCCTACTTTTCCTCCCATTTTTGTATCGTCCGCAAATTTTGATATATTACACTTGGTTCCCTCCTCCAAATCATTTATATAAATTGTGAACAACTGGGGTCCCAGCACCGACCCTTGCGGAACCCCGCTAGTTACCGGTTGCCATCCCGAGTATGAACCATTTATCCCCACTCTCTGCTTCCTATTTGTTAGCCAATCCTCTACCCATGCTAATATATTACCCCCAATCCCATAATTTTTTATTTTTAGCAATAGTCTCTTATGTGGCACCTTGTCAAAAGCCTTTTGGAAGTCCAAGTATACCACATCCACCGGTTCCCCTTTATCCACCCGGGTTGTTACTTCCTCAAAGAATTCGAGCAGATTCGTTAAACAGGACTTCCCCTTCACAAAACCATGCTGGTTCTGTCCGATGAAGTCATGTTTATCCAAGTGCCCCGTTAGTGTTTCTTTAATAATTGTCTCTAACATTTTACCCACCACCGATGTTAGACTAACCGGTCTATAGTTACCCGCCTTCTGTTTACTTCCTTTTTTAAATATAGGTGTTACATTGGCCATTTTCCAATCCACTGGGACCGTTCCTGCCTCCAGGGAGTTTTGGAAAATTATCACCAATGCATCCACAATCCCCACCGCTATCTCCCTCAAGACCCTTGGATGTAATCCATCAGGCCCAGGGGATTTATCCTCCTTCAGTCTCATTAATTTCCCTAATACCACCTCCTTGGTGATCTTAATAGTATTTAGCTCCTCCATTCCTACCGCCCCCTGTTTATCCAGCGTTGGAATATTTTTTGTGTCTTCTATGGTGAAGACTGATACAAAATACTCGTTTAATGCCTTTGCCATTTCCATGTTCCCCACCAACAACTCTCCAGTCTCACCCTCCAATGGACCAACGTTCACCTTAGCCACCCTTTTTCTTTTTATATAGCTATAAAAACTCTTACTATTAGTTTTTATGTTGTTCGCTAAATTCCTTTCATAGTCTATTTTCCCCGTCTTAATTAATCTCTTAGTTATTTTTTGCTGACCTTTAAATGCTTCCCAATCCTCTACCCTCCCACTATCTCTGGCTACCTTATATGCCCTTGCCTTCAGCCGAATACTATCCTTTATAGTTTTACTGAGCCATGGCTGACTGTTCTTACCCTTACCCCTTTTTTTCTTCATAGGAATAAATTTTTCTTGAAGGTTATACAGTATACCCTTAAACGTACACCACTGCTCATGTACCGTCTTATTCTTGAGTCTGCTATCCCAGTCAACTTTGATCAGCTCAGTCCTCATACCTTCATAATCCCCCTTATTTAGACTAAGCACCCTAGCCTGAGTTTCAACCTGCTCCCCTTCTATTTGAATATGGAATTCGACCATATTGTGGTCACTTGTTCCCAACGAGTCCCTAACTATGACATTTTTAATTAATCCTGCTTCATTACACAGGACCAGATCCAAGATTGCCTCCCCCCTTGTCGGTTCGGTGACATACTGTTCTAGGAACCCGTCTCTAATACATTCTATAAACTCTTCCTCTAGTCTACCCTGCCCAGTTTGGTTTGCCCAATTAATATGAAAATTGAAGTCCCCCATGATTACAGCAGTTCCCTTTTTACATGCGTCAACTATTTGCAGATTTATGTTCTGACTAACAGCGTCACAGCTATTTGGAGGTCTATAAATTACACCCACTAGTGTTTTTTTCCCCTTATTATTCTCTATCTGTACCCAAGCTGTTTCACTATCCTGATCCTTCAACGCAATATCCTTCCTCTCTATTGCCGTTATTCCCTCCCTTATTAAAAGGGCCACCCCTCCTCCCTTTCTTTCCTGTCTATCTTTCCTAATTGTCGAGTACCCCTCTATATTTAACTCCCAGTCCTGATCTCCTTGCAGCCATGTCTCCGTAATGGCCACGATATCATAACTATATATACTTAATTGCACCGTTAATTCATTTATCTTATTACGAATACTCCGTGCATTTAGATAAAGCACTTTCAGATGATTTTTACTACCCTTCCTTTCCGTTTTTGCCCCTTTTACATCTAGATCTTTATCTTCACAAATTCTGTCTCCTGTCACATTTTGAATTTCCGCTTCCCCACTGATACCCTGCTCTATTTCCTCTACCCCTGCCGTTATTACCCCCCTTGATACCTCCCCCCCGCTACTTAGTTTAAAGACCTCTCTACTGCCCTAGTTATATGATTTGCCAGGACCCCAGTCCCAGCACCGTTCAGGTGAAGTCCGTCCTTACAGAACAGATCCCCCCTGTCCCAGTACTGGTGCCAGTGGCCCAAGAAACCAAACCCATTATTCCCACACCAGTCTTTGAGCCACGCATTTAGCTTTTTAATTTTACGTACCCTCGCCGATTTGGCCCGTGGCTCAGGTAGCAATCCGGAGATCAGTACCCTCGAGGTTCTGCTTTTTAATTTATTCCCTAACTGCTCAAACTCCTTCAGCAGATCCTCCTTCCTCGTCCTTCCTATGTCATTGGTCCCCACATGGACCACGACCACTGGATCCTCCCCCTCCCTCTGCAAATTTCTCTCCAGCATCGCAGAGATATCCTTAACCCTAGCACCGGGTAGGCAACACAGCCTTCGGGACATGTTCTGCTGGCCGCAGAGAACCTTATCTACCCCCCGAATAATACTATCCCCTATCACTACGGCATTTCTTCTAACTCCCCCCTCTTGAATGGCCTCCTGATCCACGGTGCTGCAGCCAGGTTGCTCATCCCTCCCACAGCCCCTGATCCCGTCCTTACATTGAGTAAGTGCCTCGGTCATGCTCGTCAGGGACAAAGGCTGTGGCTCCTGCCACATCTCCTCCTGGTTCCCCCTACCTGCCTCGCTTATGGCCACACCTTCCTTTCCTTGCTCACTGCCTACTGAATTAGTTAAACTGGTCGGTGTGACCATCCCCTGGCACAAAACATCCAGGTAATACTCCCCCTCCCTGATGTACCGCAGCGTATGAAGTTGGGTCTCCAGCTCATCAATGCGGAGCTGGAGTTCCTCTAGCCTCAAACACTTACTGCAGCTGTAGGGATCTTCTACATCAATGGTGTCGACAAATTCCCACATCTCGCAGTATTGGCACATCTCCTGACCGCCCATCTTATATAGGTAATTAACTGGTCCTGTTTAAGAATCCCCTACTGTATTGATACACCCCTTATTTATATAATCCTACCTCCTATAAATGGGAAAGTACTCACCCCAGCCGTAAATTACCTACTGGTTTGGCTGTCTAGTGGTAATTCCGTCCGCTCTTCCTGTCTGGTCCACTGCTCCCTTGCAGTGCGAGGCAAACCTCTTTGCCTCTGTTAGTCTCTGTTAGTCTCTCGAGCCGCGGCTCCGTCCGTCCTCCCTCGGCGACAGCACCTGTGGCACCGCGGTCGTGACGTCCCTTCTGTTCCTGCAGAGCCTTCCTGTCCTGGGCGGAGTCTGCAGCTAACTGTGTGCTCACGTCCGTTAAATCAAACGAACCTTGCTACTGCACACCCCAGGCGAATGGTGAGAAAGGCCTCAATCAGGAAGTGGTGTGCCTCAATCAGTCTCTGCAAGTGGTGTGCCTCAATCAGTCTCTGCAAGTGGTGTGCCTCAATGGTTCTAACTCCTGGGATTCCCTGGCACATGAATGTTCAAAATGGAGGAAGGTTTGGAATGGCTTTGAGATTCTTATGAATGAATAAGTTTATTGGCCAAGTATTCACATACAAGGAATTTGCCTTGGTGCTCCGCTCCGCAAGTGACAACATGACATGCAGTGACAGTTAGGAATGACACATAATACATTAAATATTAATAATAATAATAGTTTGTATAATTGTTAATAATTAATAATTATTAATAATAATAATTGGTAATACATCCAGAACACGATAGAGCCCAGTTTAAACAGCAGGAGTGCACTAGCACCTCATGCCCCACTTGTGGCAGAATCTACAGATTCTACAGAGTCTGATGAAAACTTTGCCTATTCCTTTTCTCCACAGATGCTGTCTGACCCACTGAGTTACTTCAGCACTTTGTGTCTATCTACAGTTTCTACATTGCCTTCGTTAGCAACTTGACAACAAGAATGGAAGCAAATCATCCTCAAAGCTGAGGGATCTCCGAAGATGAAACCAACAGGAAGGACCACTCTTTGATCAGCATCTCCATTGCTCAGGTCCAGAATCAGGGCCTGTCCATGTACTTGTGTCCAGCTGCTATAGACAATAGACAATAGGTGCAAGGGTAGGCCATTCGGCCCTTTGAGCCAACATCGCCATTCAATGTGATCATGGCTGATCATCCCCAATCAGTACCCCGTTCCTGCCTTCTCCCTATGATATTGCCTGACTGCTATCTTTAAGAGCCCTATCTAGCTCTCTCTTGAAAGTATCCAGAAAACCGGCCTCCACCACCCTCTGAGGCAGAGAATTCCACACAGAATTCCACTCTCTGTGTGTAGAATCTGAGTCAAATGCCTAATATTTTCAAAACTAAATTAATATTTATTGGAAACAAAAATAACATGGAACCAGCACAATCCCTTGCATTCTACACAATAATAAGGCCCAATAGCGCAGCGGTAAAGTTGTTTCCTCACAGTGCCTGAGACCTGGGTTCAATCCTGACTACGGACGCTGTCTGTATGGAATTTGTACGTTCTCCCTGTGTCCGTATGGGTCTTCTCTGGGAGCTCTGGTTTCCTCCCACACTCCAAAGATGTACAGGTTTGTAGGTTAATTGGCTTCTGTAAATTGTCCCTAGTGTGTAGGTAACTGCTAGTGTATGGGGTGATTGTTGGTCAGTGCGGACTCGGAGGGCCGAAGGGCCTGTTTCTACACTGCATCTCTAAAGTCTAAAAGGAGTGCCATGTTCGTTAAATTAACCAGATTTATGCTTGTATAAAATTTATGCTTCTCAGTTTTTTAAAATTATCTGTCTCACTTTATCATTTCAGAAAATTGTTCTCTTGTACAGGACCAAGATTTATGTCAGCAGAAACTTCAACCGTGCTGGTGAACAAGTCCTTTTCCCTTATCTTGCAATGAAAACAATCTGCAGCGCAGTTTAAGAAAGAAAGTTGCAAAACAAGTAGGTTTTAAAACATTGTTTTGGTTTAATCATTTAGAGTCATAGTCATAATGCATGGAAACAGGCCCTTTTAACTAACTCGGGCACGCGGACAGACCAAGATGCCTAATCTAAGCTATTCCTACTTGCCCGTATTTGGCCTGTGTCCCTCTAAACCCATCCTATCCATGTACCTGTCCAAGTATGTTTTAAACATTGTTATAGTGCCTGCCTCAACTACCTCCTCTGGCAGCTCATTCCATAACGCTGAGTGTAAAAACGATCCCTCTAGTTGCTATTATCTTTCCACTCTCACCTTAAACCTATGTCCTCTACTTCTTGGCCCCCTGCACTGAGCCAAAGACTCTATGCATTCACCCTATCTAGTCCCTTCATGATTTTATTCTTTGGAAGGATGCTGAGAAGTCAACTAGACATAGGACAGAGTAAATAGTAGGCTGCTAAGGAATGTTAAAGAACAGAGGGACCCCTGAAACTAGCAATACATGTAGATTAGGTAGTAAATAAGGCATTTGTCATGCTTGCCTTCAAAGTTCACACCATAGAATACAAAGGGATATTATGTTATACCTTTACATAACAGTTGTAGTATGATGCATAGTTCTGGTCACCACACTATAGGAAGAAGGTAGACAAAACATTCTGGAGAAACTCAGCGGGTGAGGCAGCATCTATGGAGAGAAGGAGTTGGCGATGTTTCGGGTCGAGACCCCTCTTATGGCTTATTATGGCTTACAAGTGCAGAGGGGATTCCTGGATTGGAGGATTCTAGTCACGGGAAGAATTTGAATAGGCTAGAACAAAGGAGACTGATGGATGACTTTAAAGAAGTATATGAAATAAGAGGCACAGATAGATTAAATGGTTAGAATCTTTTCTCCATGGTAGGAGTAACAAAGCAAAGGAATGGGTTTTCAAGAATTTTGAATAAAACTTGAAGGGAATTTTTTTTAAATAGGGATAGTTTTGGTAGAAATTTGTCGGGTAAATGATGGACAAAGTGATGCAATTGTGCCTGTCTGATTATCAGTTACATATTAGAGGAGATTAGTTCTTTAACTGCATTGGAAAAGTTCAAATGTTTTAGCATAGCTTCATATTCTGTCTTCCTAAACCAGACTTTAACAATATTAAACAAATGATTAAACGGTAATAGGATTTGAAAGATTCTCAAAAATGTTCTAAATGAACTGGTGATTTGGCTTTTTTCAATTCCAGGTTACAGTTTTCAGAAGAGTTGTGATTTACAACAAGATCTCTGTTATAAATTAAAGGGCACGCAACTATACTGAATTTCTGTTTAGAGATTTTGTAATCAATGCAAACAATAAATGACTATTGAGGTTTCTACAGCTAACCTCGTCCAATTATTGTAACTAGTATTTTCTACAATACAATTTGGACAACTTAAAACTCAAAATTTAAAATCCCACTGCATCACTGCAAACTAAAATCTGCAAACAATCAATGCATCAGTCATTACTGAATTATCAGTCGGTCATATCTCACTTTCAAATTACTAGCAATAAATATGGACATTTTTTGCCAAATATTTATATTTATTGCAAGTAATTGAAATTTCCAAAGTTCAATTGCTGGCAATAAATATGGATATTTGGCAAAAAAGCAATTTTTTTGAGAACTGAACAAAAAGCCTTCGACGTCCCAACAAAGCAAATTGAACGCTGTTGAAGAACGACTGACCCAATTAAACTAAAAACACTGGTATTGGTTAAGCATGGGCAACAAAAATATTGTACACTATTTGAATAAAAGATTGAATAAAATTAACAATTTGTTGCTAAACATATGAAGTATGAGAACATGTCAGATTACGTGGCTGATGATCAAATCACCATCCCTTATCCAAGGCAAATCCACATACCAAGGAGGCACAAGGTTTAGGTTTGTTATTGTCATGTGTATTGAGGTTTTGCATGCTATCCATGCAAGGGCAGCATACATGCAGGGGCAATCAGGGGAAGAATGTCTCTGAAAATCAAATACATCAACTTTTACGTTTTTTATTTTTAAAGGAGGAACCAATCATTTCTTGCATTGACCACAATGAATCAGTTTACAGACCACTGTATTAAGTGTCTGTCTGTTTTGTAGCTGCTGATCTAAGAGAGAGCAATCTTTGTTTATAGCTGCACCCTGTGATCTGAAAATAGACCAATATGCAAATAGTTTGAAGGCTGGTTCTTGCTTACTTCAAATGGTTCTAATATTAATTATATGCCTCATATTCCCATTGGGTAACTTACAACCCAACAGTATGAATTTTGATTTCTCCAATTTTAGGTAGCTACAACCACCCCCCCCCCCCCCCCACCCCCTTCCCTGTGCCCCACCTGCACTCGCACCTATTTCTCCCCACCAAAATCTCACCCATCCATGTTCTCCAAAGATACTGCCAGACCCACCATGTTAATCCACACCTTTGTGCCATTATTTTTTCTCTGACTATGGCTCCACTCCCTTACAATTAGAATATGGAATGATATTATACTACAACATTGTACATTTTCACTATACAGTGCTGACATTAAAACATCAGTGAAATAGCTCCCTCTGCAACTCCCTGGTCAATTCGTCCCTTCCCACCCAAACCACCCCCTCTCCTGGTACTTTTCCTTGCAACCGCAGGAAATGCTACACTTGTCGCTTTACCTCCCCCCTTGACTCCATCCAAGGACCTAAGCAGTCTTTTCAGGTGCGGCAGAGTTTCACCTGCACCTCCTCCAACCTCATCTATTGCATCTGCTGCTCTAGGTGTCAGCTGCTCTACATCGGTGAGACCAAGCCTAGGTTTGGCGATCGCTTTGCCCAACACCTCCGCTCGGTTCGCAATAAGCAACCTGATCTCCCGGTGGCTCAGCACTTCAACTCCCCCTCCAATTCCATATCCGACCTTTCTGTCCTGGGTCTCCTCCATGGCCAGACTGAGGCCCACCGTAAATTGGAGGAGCAGCACCTCATATTTCGCTTGGGCAGTTTACACCCCAACGGTATGAACATTGGCTTCTCCAATTTCAAGTAGTCCCTGCTTTCTCCCCCTTTCCCTCCCCTTCCCAGCTCCCACAGCCCACTGTCTCCGCCTCTTCCTTTCTTATTCCCCCCCCCCCCCCACCCTCATATCAGTCTGAAGAAGGGTATTGGCCCAAAACATCGCCTATTTAGCCAGGTGTCAAAATCCAAAATGGGAAACAGGAATTTATTTTTTAAGAAAAGTTATAGATTATCTTTTCATGAGATTTCCTCCCCTCTCAAAAAAGACTAAGATCAATGTTCACAGTAGAGAGAAAAAAGTTTCACAATGGAGGAAAACAAATCTTTAATCACATTCTTGGCTTTTCCACCAATTATGTAAAAACCTGACTGCCACTTCCTAAACAGCATATCAACATTTGGATAGTTAGGTATTGTATATTATTTCAGGGATAATGTGTTGAGAGATATCGTTTTTTATCTTAAAAAGTACACGGAGAACAAGGCAGTATCTTACACAAACAAGTTGGTTTGCTTGGCTCACATCTTAATGTCTTGACAAGAAATTTAAACTGAGTGACATGGAATTACACATCATGCAGAAGGAAGTCAGATTGTTTAACTACTCTGGGCTTGTAGCTGCAGGCCACACAGGACTCCCAATTACCTCATTATATTTTCTGTGCTGTTCAGAACACGCATGCGCGACCGTGAACGTCTTCCTTTCGTATGCGAATGGTTTCTTGCAAGTCCTTAAGAAAAGCAAGCTACCCCTTCCCAGCCCCCTACAATACCTCCTATACACTCACAACCGTGCAGTTAAATTCTGCTCTAACTCCCTTTGGCAAACGCAAGCTAGCATTTATTTCAAGAAGGCTAGAATACAAAAGCAGGGATGTAATGCTGAGGCTCTATAAGGCGCTGGTCAGACCGCACTTGGGAGTATTGTGAGCAATTTTGGGCCCCATGTTTGAGGAGGGATGTGCTGGCTCTGGAGAGGGTTCAGAGGACCTAAGCAGTCTTTTCAGGTGTGGCAGAGTTTCACCTGCACCTCCTCCAACCTCATCTATTGCATCTGCTGCTCTAGGTGTCAGCTGCTCTACATCGGTGAGACCAAGCCTAGGTTTGGCGATCGCTTGCAGAGACAAATTCATTTCACTTGCACTTTATGTGCAATGTGACGAATAAAACTGATTGTATTGATTGTATTGTATAGAGGAGGTTTACAAGAATGATCCCAGGAATGAGTGGGTTAACATATGATGAGAGTTTGACAGCACAGGGCCTGTACTCACTGGAGTTTAGAAGAATAAGGGGGAACTTCTTTGAAACTTAACGAATTGTGAATGGCTTGGATAAAGTGGATGTAGAAAGGATATTTCACTTGCGGGAGAGTCTCGGACATGAGGTGATAGCCTCAGAATTAAAGGACGGTCCTTTAGGAAGGAGATGAGGAAGAATTTATTTAGTCAGAGGGTGTTGAATCTGAGGAATTCTTTGCCACAGAAGGCTGTGGATATTTTTAAGGCAGAGATAGATAGATTCTTGATTAGTACGGGTGTCAGGGGTTATGGGGTGAAGACAGGAGAATGGGTTTAGGAGAGAGAGAGAGATAGATTAGCCATGATTGAATGGCGGAGCAGATTTGATGGGTCGAAATGCCGTTCCTGCTCCTATTACTCATAACCTTTACAATTTTGTAGATGGCACCACTGTAGTTTCAGGAAGGACATATAGGGCTGAGTATCATGAAGTCAAGCCAACAACCTCTCCCTCAATGTCAGCAAGACGAAAGAGCTGGTTACTGACATCAGGAGCGGAGGTGGCGCACACGCCCCAGTCAGCATCAATGGTGCCGAAGTAGAGATGATTAAGAGCATCAAGTTCCTGGGCATAAATATCACCAACAATTTGTCCTGGACCAAACACATTGAAGCACAACCAAGAAAGCACAAGGAAACTTCTACTTCCTCAGAAGACCAAGAATGTTCAACATGTCTCCAATGACCCTTACCATCTTCTACAGAAGCACTATAGAAGGCATCCTATTGAGATGCATCACAGCTTGGTTTGGCAACAGCTCTGCCCAAGATCACAAGAAATTGCGGAGAGTTGTGAATGTAACCCAGTCCATCGCACAGACCAGCCTTCTCCACCATCCACGCTGTACACAACGCTGCCTCGGGAAAGCAGCTAACATAATCATGGACCATTTTCATCCCGGCCATTCCCTCTTCTCTCAACCCTGCTGCACAGAAGATACAAAAGCTTGAAAGCACATTCCACCAAATTCAGGAAAACCTTTTACCTCTCTACTGAATGGTCCTCCCATCAGCTAGGGGGTGTAGTACCAATCTCCAAACCGACCTGTGTAATTTAAAAAAATCTTTCTGCACTCTCTGTAACTGTAAGACAAAAAACTATGATGCAACATTTTGCACTGCGGTATTTTTCTCTGCACTACATGTTGTACTCGTGTGCGGCTTGATTGTATCTGCGTGTCGCGGGGCGACGCCTGTTTGGTGGTGAGTAGTTGCCCAAAAAGTCGTACCTTTTTCTGGTCGCCGCTGGATTTTCAACATGTTGAACATTTTCGGTCACCTGCTGCAACTATGACGGGTGCTGGCAAGTCGCCGAAAAAATTTGCGTAAGTGGGACAGGTCCTTTACTGTAACATAGACAGCACTGAAGGTCAGGACTGTAACTGGGATGTTGGAACAGTGAGATAGTAGCACTAATTGATGCCACATAACGCCAACGCCTGCCTGTATGTTTAAGGATTACAGACTTGTTTTAATTTGCTCGGCAGTGCAAGAATGAACAAAATTAGTTGCGACTTACTGGGCAGAAAGGCTGATTGTTGTCGTGCTCGGGGCTCTCTCAATACATGCCTGAAATAATGCTGCAAGCAGCAGTGTAGTTAGATGGAAATTCTAATTGCAAACACAATCTCTGTTTTTTATTCCTCAAGGCTACAACTTGGCAGTTCGTATATAATCGGTCGGATGGGGGCGCTGCAATGGCGGCAGCCCTGTCAGCAGCGCGTTAGTTTTTTCAACTTTTTTTATTTTTTTTGTATGTTTTAAAGTATGTTTTTAATGTTTCTTTGTGTGTTTTGTGTGGGGGGTGGTGTGGGGCGGTGAGGGTGAAACCGTTTCGGCCGCCTTCTCCATGACGAGGCGACTTTTTCCAGATCGCCTCCCCGTGGCCTAACAGCAAGGATCGGCGCGGCCTTTTCCGGAGACGCGCCCAGGGCTTCAGCGGCGGGCGCAGCGTGGACTCTCGGCGTGGAGCGGGCGAGCCCTCGCTGGAGGGGAGCGCTCCGTTTCGCTGGCCCGCGGCAGCCGGCAGCCTGAAGCAGCGGTCTGCACAGCTCCAGCTGGCGCGGCGTCCGCAGCCCGGGATCCCTCGTGGGGGACCCGGGGGAAGAAGAAGCCATCACTGTCGGCCCGTGGCCAACTTCTACCGCGGGCCCGGCGTGAACTTACCATCACCCCTGGAGGGGAGCTTCGACCGCCGACCCTGCAGTCTGCGGTGCTTCTGTCTGCGGCGCGGCGGGGACTTTAAATCTTCGACCGCCGGCCTGCGGCCTACGCCAACTTAAAGCCGCGGTCTCCGGTGGGGAAGAGCCGACTCTGGACTTACCTGGACTTGTACCTTGTCCTTTTACCATCTGGACGCCCGCAGCAACGGCTGCGGAGGGTTGAGGTCCCGACCACGGGGGAAAATGGAGGAGGACTGGCCAAATTGTGTGTCTTCCACCACAGTGATGAATGCTGTGGTGGATGTTTATGTAAAATTTTTATTGTGTTTTTGTGTGTGTTCTTTATAATTGTACCGCTGCTGACATATTCATTTCACTTGCACTTATGTGCAATGTGACAAATAAACCGTATTGTATTGTATTGTATTGTATCACTCATATTTCAAAATTTAGTTAAGAAATTGCTCTGTTGTTTTTGCTGGCGTTCCTCTTGCTGTCTTGACGACTGCACGAGCCACAGGATCTGTGATGGAAGCTCCAGGTTGTGCAGACTCTGCTGCAGTGAGCCACACACTGAATGCTCACTTCAGGACCGGCCTCCAATCTTTTCCCCCCTCATTCACTGCCATTCTTATAGCAAGGACTTGTACTCCACAAACAAAGAATTGAAAAACAAAATTCTGATGCTATCATTTTTTGGCAGTACCTTCAGAATATCAGACAGATACATGGATAGGAAAGGTTTAGAGGGATATGGACCAAATGCGGGTAAATGGGACTAGGTTATATGAGATATCGTGGTCGCATAGTTGGGCAAACGGCTTGCTTCCGTGCCATGTAGCTCTATGATTTTGTGAATATCCCAAAGTCTTTTACAGGCAACACAGTGTTTTTAAGCAATGGAGTCTTAGAACAATGCAGCTCAGGAACAGGCAATGTGTAAACCAAACATGATGTCAAGACCAAGTTTTATCTGCTTGCACGTGATATATATCCCTCAATTCCCTACATATTCATATATACATCTATCTGAATGTTTAAGAAAGAACTGCAGATACTGGAAACATCGAAGGTAGATAAAAGCTGGAGACACTCAGCGAATGAGGCAGCATCTATGGAGAGAAGGAATAGGTGACGTTTGGGGTAGAGACCCTTCTTCAAACATCAGTTGACGTCTGCAGAAGGGTCTCGACCCGAAACATCACCTATTCCTTCGCTCCATAGATGCTGCCTCACCAGCTGAGTTTCTCCAGCTGTTTTGTCTACCTTACATCTATCTAAATGCTTCCAAAATGCCACTATTATATCCTCTTTCACCACCACCCACCCCTAGCAGCATGTTCCAAGCACCCACAACTCTGTGTAAAACATCTTGCCTTACACTTCCCTTAAACTGTGGGCCTTTCACCTTAAAGCTATGCCCACTGGTCTATGACAACTCCACCCCAGGAAAAAGGTGCTATCGTTTTACCCTATCTATGCATCACATAATAATATATACTTCTATCAGGTCTGGGCCCCCCCCCCCCCCCAATCTAATCAACATCCAATTTACACACACACACACACACACACGCACACACACACACACACACACACACACACACACACACACACACACACACACACACACACACACACACACACACACACACACACACACACACACACATCACAGCACAGGTTTTCATCCTCAAGAGAAGACAAAGGAAGCATTCACAAGATCAAACGAAGAATGAAACAGATTTCATCCCTCTTAGCTGGCCCATTCACACGCACATACTCCCCCATTACTGCGCCCGATAGGCAGTTCTCTCAGTGACGAGCAGTTGATTCTCTAAGTGATTCCTGGCTATTTGCCGCATTCAATAGCCAACTCCATTTGACCCATCAATCACGATGAGATCTTGTTCCTATCAGTACAACATTCATTGTTTACGTGTGAACCGTTCCCCTCTTGCCTACTGCCCTGATTTAGTTTAAACTGAAACATTTGCTGAACCATTTACTATTTTACACAATTCTTACAAGATCAATTTTAGCAGATAATTACAGATTCGAAACTACAAAAACCAATTTGTTTTATGGATTTCGAAACTCAAGGGACTATCTTTTAACTGATGAATATTTAAAACACATTATCATGTTCATAATAGCCTAGTTAGGTTTTAATATAGAACTTTTCAATATTTTAATGGAAATTTCATATAATTCATATTGCAGAGCAATTTTATAAATTTGACATCTCATTACTGTACTGTACTGTCACTCTCTCTTCCATCAAATGTATTTGAGCAATAATGGACAATAGCAATGATATTTTATTCACATTAATTCACTGCAAAGTTCCTGCATTCAAATCTTTCGATGGAAAATTTGTTGACAGAGCAATCGAACTGCGTATTATTGCAGCTGCAGTTCCAGCGTTACACTGAATGATTTAATGTTGGAGATACAATGGCACTTTGCTAATTGATTAGGAAATGAACCAACAGAAGCAGGTAGGTTGCAGAATCGGGCCAAAGCAAATTGGATTATACTGCCACATACACCATAAATAGCCCATTCATACTTTGACCTGAAACGCTGCTCTGTTTCTCTTCCCATAGATGCTGCCTGAACCTGCTGAATATACCAGCATTTTATTTGTTTTAAGTTCACTCACACTTACCTAGTTCAAATGTGGAGTTGATTCCCCACTGTATATGAGAAGCATTCAGCAAGGCATAGTGAGGCCTCAGTGTTGAGGATGAATTCACCAATGTAAATTTAAGGAACTGCTTCCAGAATGAACTGGCTGCATATAATGGAAGGCAATGCTTGGGGAGAAAAAATTATGAAATCGCTGAGGGAAAAATAAATTTGGCACAGTGGCGCAGGTGCTGCCTCACAGCGCTAGAGGCTGTGCTGTCTGTGTGTAGTTTGCACGTTCTCCCTATAGCCGTGTGGGTTTCCTCTGGGTGCTCTGGTTTCCTCCCACATCCCAGAGATGAGCGGGTTGGTCGGTTAATTGGCCTCTCAAAAATTGTTCTGAGTGTGCAGGAAGTGGATGAGAAAGTAGTCTAACATAGAACTCTTTAAGAAAGAACTGCAGATGCTGGAAAAATCAAAGGTTCAGTCTGAAGAAGGGTCACGACCCGAAACGTCACCTATTCCTTCGCTCCATAGATGCTGCCTCACCCGCTGAGTTTCTCCAGCATTTTGATCTATCTAACATAGAACTGGTGTGATGGTCAGCATTGACTCAGTGGGCCAAAGGGCCCTTTTTCCATGCTGTCTCTCTAAACTAAACTAAATCTGGCCTAAAATCTATGGTCTACCTATGAAACAGTGTCCCCAGTCCTTCTTTACAATTCTAATTTTGGACTACTTACAGCAGCGATCGCAATTTCCCTCTGGCGATGAATACATTTTTATCATATCGTATCGTAAATATCACTAACATTGTGGCCGCAAAATCTTCCCAATCCACTCCAAAGGTAAGTAAACTAATCTACAATGATCTCCACTGGGGAGACCACATCATTTGCATGCGTGGCACCAGGTTTCTGGAACTATATCTGTGGACTATTCCAAGCTCTGTCATGGAAGTGAAGTAACAGATAGACAAAAGGACTGAGGCTAGAGTAGCCTCAAAGGAGGAATGTTTGCAAGTTATGATATAGGTCCATGGAAAGCATTTTAGCAGGATGCATCACAGTTTGGTTTGGGAACAGCTCCATCCAGGATGGTATGAAATTAGAGAATTGTGGACGCAGCCCAGACCATCACGCAAACCAACTCCCTTCTATTGACTCCATTTACACTTCACGCTGCCTCGGCAAGGCCAGCAGCATAATCAAGAACGAGTCGCACCCTGGCCACTGCCTCTTCACCCGTCTACCATCAGGCAAAAGGTATAGAAGCGTGAAAATGCACACCACCAGATTCAGGGACAGTTTCTTCCCAGCTGTTATTAGGCAACTGAATCATCCAACCATAACCAGAGCAGTGCCTAATGACTATTTACCTCTGATGTCCCTCAGACTATCCATGACCAGACTTTACTGACTTTACCTTGCACTCAGCGTTATTCCCTTATCATGCATCTATACACTGTGAATGGACTGATTGTAAACATGTATTGTCTTTCCGCTGACTGGTTAGCAGGCACCAAAAACCTTTTCACTGTACCTCGGTATCCGTGACAATAAACTAAACCAGGGGTCGGCAACCTATGTGTTCCATTGTGAGAGGTACGGACAGGGGTTTCTGCGGCAACAGACGGGATGCGAGGATGGTGTGCTGCCTTCCTGGTGCCAGGATCCAGGATGTCACGGACAGAGTGCAGAAAATCCTCAAGGGCGAAGGTGAACATCCGGAAGTGGTAGTGCATGTCGGCACAAACGATGTCGGAAAGAAGGGGATGAATATTCTGCAGCGAGACTTTAGAGAGCTCGGAAAAATGCTGAAAAGCAGGACCTCCAGGGTTGTTATCTCCGGTTTGCTTCCAGTTCCTCGTGCTGGCGAGAGCAGGAACAGGGAGATACGGGACCTGAACGTGTGGCTGAGGAACTGGTGCACGGGGCAGGGATTTAGATTCTTAGATCACTGGGATCTGTTTTGGGGTAAGGGGGAACTGTACAAAAGGGACGGATTGCATCTTAACAGGTGTGGGACCAGCATTCTGGCAGGCAGGTTTGCCACTGCTACACGGGTGGTTTTAAACTGAATAAGGGGGGTGGGGTGTCGAATGGGCTAGTGGAGGATGGAGTTAAAGGGAAAGGGTTTCTTAAATGTGTGAGCGTAGAGACAGAGGGGTGTAAAATGAGGGTAGAAGCAATAGGTAGCAAGGTGAAAAGTAAAAGTGGCAGGCCGGAAAATACAGGGCAAAAATCAAAAAGGGCCACTTTTCAACAAAATTGTATAAGGGGTAAGAGTGTTGTAAAAACAAGCCTGAAGGCTTTGTGTCTCAATGCAAGGTGCATTCGTAATAAGGTGGATGAGTTGAATGTGCAGATAGCTATTAATGACTATGATATAGTTGGGATCACGGAGACATGGCTCCAGGGTGACCAAGGCTGGGAGCTGAACATCCAGGGATATTCAATATTCAGGAGGGATAGAGAGAAAGGAAAAGGAGGTGGGGTAGCGTTGCTGATTAGAGAGGAGATTAACGCAATGGAAAGGAAGGACATTAGTTTGCAGGATGTGGAATCGGTATGGGTAGAGCTGCGAAACACTAAGGGGCAGAAAACGCTGGTGGGTGTTGTGTACAGGCCACCTAATAGTAGTAGTGAAGTTGGAGATGGTATCAAACAGGAAATTAGAAATGCGTGCGACAAAGGCAAAACCGTTATCATGGGTGACTTCAATCTACATATAGATTGGGTGAATCAAATTGGCAGGGGTGCTGAGGAAGAGGATTTTTTGGAATGTATGCGGGATAGTTATCTAAATCAAAATGTAGAGGAACCAACGAGAGAGCAGGCTATTTTAGACTGGGTATTGAGTAATGAGGAAGGGTTAGTTAGCAGTCTTGTTGTACGTGTCCCCTTGGGCAAGAGTGACCATAATATGGTTGAGTTCTTCATTAGGATGGAGAGTGACATTGTTAATTCAGAAACAATGGTTCTGAACTTAAAGAAAGGTAACTTTGAGGGTATGAGACGTGAATTGGCCAAGATTGACTGGCAATTAATTCTAAAAGGGTTGACGGTGGATATGCAATGGAAGACATTTAAAGACTGCATGGATGAACTACAAAAATTGTTCATCCCAGTTTGGCAAAAGAATAAATCAGGGAAGGTAGTGCATCCGTGGATAACAAGGGAAATCAGGGATAGTATCAAAGCGAAGGATGATGCGTACAAATTAGCCAGAAAAAGCAGCATACCGGAGGACTGGGAGAAATTCAGAGACCAGCAGAGGAGGACAAAGGGCTTAATTAGGAAAGGAAAAATAGATTATGAAAGAAAACTGGCAGGGAACATAAAAACTGACTGCAAAAGTTTTTATAGATATGTGAAAAGAAAGAGATTAGTTAAAACAAATGTAGGTCCCTTGCAGTCAGAAACGGGTGAGTTGATCATGGGGAACAAGGATATGGCGGACCAACTGAATAACTACTTTGGTTCCGTCTTCACTAAGGAAGACATAAATAATCTGCCGGAAATAGCAGGGGACCGCGGGTCAAAGGAGTTGGAGGAATTGAGTGAAATCCAGGTTAGCCGGGAAGTGGTGTTGGGTAAATTAAATGGATTAAAGGCCGATAAATCCCCAGGGCCAGATAGGCTGCATCCCAGAGTACTTAAGGAAGTAGCTCCAGAAATAGTGGATGCATTAGTAATAATCTTTCAAAACTCTTTAGATTCTGGAGTAGTTCCTGAGGATTGGCGGGTAGCAAACGTAACCCCACTTTTTAAGAAGGGAGGGAGAGAGAAAATGGGGAATTACAGACCAGTTAGTCTAACATCGGTAGTGGGGAAACTGCTAGAATCAGTTATTAAAGATGGGATAGCTGCACATTTGGAAAGTGGTGAAATCATTGGACAAAGTCAGCATGGATTTACAAAAGGTAAATCATGTCTGACGAATCTTATAGAATTTTTCGAGGATGTAACTAGTAGCGTGGATAGGGGAGAACCAGTGGATGTGGTGTATCTGGACTTCCAGAAGGCTTTCGACAAGGTCCCACATAAGAGATTAGTTTACAAACTTAAAGCACACGGCATTGGGGGTTCAGTATTGATGTGGATAGAGAACTGGCTGGCAAACAGGAAGCAAAGAGTAGGAGTAAACGGGTCCTTTTCACAATGGCAGGCAGTGACTAGTGGGGTACCGCAAGGCTCAGTGCTGGGACCCCAGCTATTTACAATATATATTAATGATCTGGATGAGGGAATTGAAGGCAATATCTCCAAGTTTGCGGATGACACTAAGCTGGGGGGCAGTGTTAGCTGTGAGGAGGATGCTAGGAGACTGCAAGGTGACTTGGATAGGCTGGGTGAGTGGGCAAATGTTTGGCAGATGCAGTATAATGTGGATAAATGTGAGGTTATCCATTTTGGTGGCAAAAACAGGAAAGCAGACTATTATCTAAATGGTGGCCGACTAGGAAAAGGGGAGATGCAGCGAGACCTGGGTGTCATGGTACACCAGTCATTGAAAGTGGGCATGCAGGTGCAGCAGGCAGTGAAGAAAGCGAATGGTATGTTAGCTTTCATAGCAAAAGGATTTGAGTATAGGAGCAGGGAGGTTCTACTGCAGTTGTACAGGGTCTTGGTGAGACCACACCTGGAGTATTGCGTACAGTTTTGGTCTCCAAATCTGAGGAAGGACATTATTGCCATAGAGGGAGTGCAGAGAAGGTTCACCAGACTGATTCCTGGGATGTCAGGACTGTCTTATGAAGAAAGACTGGATAGACTTGGTTTATACTCTCTAGAATTTAGGAGATTGAGAGGGGATCTTATAGAAACTTACAAAATTCTTAAGGGGTTGGACAGGCTAGATGCAGGAAGATTGCTCCCGATGTTGGGGAAGTCCAGGACAAGGGGTCACAGCTTAAGGATAAGGGGGAAATCCTTTAAAACCGAGATGAGAAGAACTTTTTTCACACAGAGAGTGGTGAATCTCTGGAACTCCCTGCCACAGAGGGTAGTCGAGGCCAGTTCATTGGCTATATTTAAGAGGAATTTAGATGTGGCCCTTGTGGCTAAGGGGATCAGAGGGTATGGAGAGAAGGCAGGTACGGGATACTGAGTTGGATGATCAGCCATGATCATATTGAATGGCGGTGCAGGCTCGAAGGGCCGAATGGCCTACTCCTGCACCTAATTTCTATGTTTCTATGTTTCTATGGCCCACGGGCCAGATGCGGCCTGTAACCTGAAATCATCTGGCTCGCAGGCGTGTTTTTTTTTCTGAGGACTTCCGTCATCTCCGGTACCTGGAAGGTGATTTTCGGACCACTGAAAACTGTCTGAAAAAGACGCATCCAATCCTGCTGCCCATTGCCCTGCGTAAGGCCGGGCTCCTCCTCCCGGACCCGAGGCCGAGGCGCCCAGGCGCGGTGACGCAAGGAGGCCTGAGTTCTGGCTGTACCGCATCCTGCGCAAAGTCTCGCACCTTCTGTGTCTGGGCTTCACTATCGGGATCGGGGTTGTCAGTAGGCCGGGGACGATGGAGCATGATATTTGAGCCACCGTCTTCAGTAGAGAGCCAAGGCAATGAACCGTAGGTGCACCATGTTCGTGAGCGTCCGTAACTAGGGGCTAGTGCTCCGGGTGGCGTCCTCGAAGGGGCGGGATCCATGTGTACATGTGATAGATGTTGCTCGCCATCCGCTCACAGACATGGGTCCTGGCCTCTATGCAGAACAAGGTTGCCGACTCCTGAATTAAACTGAAGTCTGAAGTGCAGGTTAGATGACTGGTGAGGAAAATCCATCACAGCTCACGGAGTCCACATAAAGAACATTCGCAGTAAAGAATGGATGTGATACTTGATGTCACTTCAGGCAGCACAGGTCAATGAAGCACTAGTGCAAAATGGTCTTTTATGGGTTTTCACAGCAGAATGCTGAATGGCCAGAGAGCACTAACACTGTCACACTCCATACATTCTCGTGACTTGTGCTAACACAGGGGTTCACAACCTTTTTCGTCCCGTTTACCCCTGGCAACTTTAATAGCACATAACAATATTATTTCACTTATTTATGAACAACTAATGATGAACAGATACCGGAATACCAGAACCAAACACAGTCAGTCAATGAAAATAAAAAGTACAAATCCAGAATCAACAAATTCACCCCCTGGGTAGGCGAAATTTACCCCAGGTTGGGAACCCTTGTGCTAAGAGAAGCTGGGAGAGGGCAGCCTGCCATCTCCCGCAATGAAGAGTATGACTGGCAGCGGCAGGCATTCTGTTACCTGCGTGAAACACAGTAACTCACTCATGCCTGCAGTGCTGAGGTGTTATGGGTCTTTGAAGCTCTAATTGTTTTCTTATGTTTCTGCAGTGCCAAACACCAGGAAGCCAAAGCCAAAGCGCGCGCGCGCGCGCACACACACACACACACACACACACACACACACACACACACACACACACACACACACACACACACACACACACAGCAGATTTAACTTTGCTATCTAATATGCAGGCATGGATCAAGTTCGGCATTTCAATTACCTTGGCATCAGCATTAGTTTGCCTTCTGCTGCAGCTCATATTGATGCTGCAACAGCTGGCAATGAAAATGAATGTGGATAATAAAAACTGCACTTTTCATTGCTTTGCATAAAAATGTGTAACTGATGCAGCACTTTGAACACAGAATTGTAATTTAATATCCCAATCACAGATGAGCCAAGTAGCACCTTGACTAGGAAATTCAGGAATATTTACCTACTGGAGACAGCTTTTAGTCAGAAAGCACTGTCATCACCTTTAGTAGTAATGGTGGCAGCTTTGCAGCAAATATTGCAGCAGTTGAACAAGACAGTACACTCTGCAAAAGGAAAATTAATTCACACTTTCCCCAAAGTTGCGTACAGTTCTAATTTTAGTTTGGACTTAAAGGACTAAATATCATTTGCGAGGAAATATTTCTGAACATAGGCACAAAACGCTGGAGTAATTCAGCAGGTCAGGCAGCATTTCTGGAGAAAAGGAATAGGTGACGTTTTGGGTCAGGACTGAAGGGTCTTGACCCAAAACGTCACCTATTCCTTAGTTACACCAGCATTTTGTGTCTACCGTTGACGTAAACCAGCATCTGTGGTTCCTTCTTAAACATTTCTGAACATTTTACTCAAAAACAAGGGGAATGTCCAATCAGTAGGAACTGGGATGGTAGAATTCCTCTCTACATATTTTCGGTTCTCCTTCCACCTATTCCCTTATTTCAATAGTAAAGCACCAGCCACAGGGTGCAATTCAATATAAACAAGCAACTTGCTTCAGGCCAGCACTCATTAAAAAAAACTAAAACAACAAAATCACATTGAATGAAAACTTTGAGAAACACTGGCTATTTCTTCCAACAAAAACATCTCATAAACAAAATGCCATTCACTTTTTAGTTGAGTTTTTACATGGCAAGTTATGGGAGAGGGGACCAATGACTTTATTAAATGAGGAATATACAACAGTAAATCAGTTTTTAAAATTTGACGAGATTTCAATGATCAAGTGGAATGGGTGCAGGGAATATTTACGAGGATGTTGCCAGGATTCAAAGGCCTGAGTTATAGGGAGTGGTTGAGCATGTTAGGACTTTATTCCTTGGAGCGCAGGAGATGAGGGGTAATCTTATAGAGGTGTACAAAATCATGAGAGGAATAGATCGGGTAAATACACAGAGTCTTTTGGCCAGAGTCGGAGAATTGAGAATCATAGGACATAGGCTTAAGGTGAGCGGGAAAATATTTAATAGGAACCTGAGGGGTAACTTTTTTCCCACAAAGGGTGGTGGGTGTGTGGAATGAGCTGCCGGAGGTAGTAGGGGCAGGTACTATCATAACATTTAAAAGACATTTGGACAGATAACTTTTTATGATATCCGGAAGTGGCGGCGCCGGGAACGGCTGCGGCTCGCCTGCAGTCCGTTTGTCTTTTACTTTTTTGTGTTGTATTTTTATTTTTTTTCGTTTTGTCTAGTTACGTTTTTGGTTTTTGGGTCGTGCTTGTGTGTGGGGGGGGGGGTGTGAAACGGGGCTTGCTGTCTCTCCCTTCGGGGGAATACGACCTTTTTGTCGTATCCCCCTTCTCTGCCTCCGTCTACACTGAGGCCTAATGGCGGAGCTGGCGACCTCGGGACTCTGGAAGCAGCTGACAGGACTCGCCCTGAGCTCCCGTGAGGGTGGCCCAGCCCGGGGCTGGAACTGCGCTCTCGTGAGAGCGGCCTGGCGAGGGGCTGAGAGACTTTCCCGTGAGGGGCTGTGGCCCGTCGGAGTGGCCCAGCCCGAGGGAGAACGGCACTCCCGTCGGAGTGGCCCAGCCCGAGGGTGGAACGGCACTCCCGTCGGAGTGGCCCAGCCCGAGGGAGAACGGCACTCCCGTCGGAGTGGCCCAGCCCGAGGGAGAACGGCACTCCCGTCGGAGTGGCCCAGCCCGAGGGAGAACGGTACTATCTTTGCTCCCGTCGGAGTGGCCCAGCCCGAGGGAGAACGGCACTCCCGTCGGAGTGGCCCAGCCCGAGGGAGAACGGTACTCACGTGAGGGCGATCCGGCTCGGGGCTGGAACGGTGCTCCGGTGGCTGGGACGGCGTTCTGAGGCAGTGACCTGAGTCCGGGGTTCAGCCGCGGGCCAGCGGCTGCGTGTGCTGGACTGGAGGGCGGCAGCTTCGACCACCCCCGGGCCGCGGTGTTTGAACCGGCCCGTTTGCGGGGTCCGGTGAGCCGCGGGACTGTTGTGCCATCGCCCGGTGGGGAATCGCCTCAGCGCAGAGGGAGAAGAGGAGGGAAGAGGCAGTAACCCTAAGATTTTTGCCTCCACCACAGTGAGGAGGTGCTTGGAGGATACACTGTGGTGGTGTTAATTTGTGTTTATTGTTGTTTATTATTGTATGATTGTATGTATGACTGCAGGCACGAAATTTCGTTCAGACCGTAAGGTCTGAATGACAATAAAGGTATTCAATTTCAATTCAATTTCAATTTCAATTCAATTTCAATTTCAATTCAATTATAGATTTTGAGGGTTATGGGATAAAGGCGAGCAGGTGGGACTAGTGTAGATGGGGCATGTTGTTGAGCGTGGGCGAGTTGGGCCTAAGGGCAAGTTTCCTCGCTGTATAACTAACTCTATGACACATAGAACTGAGTGTGTCAGGCGGCATCTGTGGAGATAAATGGCCAGATAATGTTTCGGGTTGTGGCTTTTCAGAATTGACCCGAAACATCGTCTGTTCATTTCCCTCCACAGATGCTGCCTGGCCCGCTGGGTTCCTCCTGCGCTTTGACGTTTGACGTTTGACGTTTGACGTTTCCAGCATCTGCAGTCTCTTGTGTGTCCAAAATTTAAACAAAATTTGGCTAAATTAAACTGATTGAGTTCTTCGGAGAAAGAAGGTGGCTGGTCACATGTGGGAGGAGGGGGCAATAAAGATGGGAGAAGAGGTGGAAAGGGCGGGGGAGCCAAAGAAGAGTTTAGGTCTTGAGGGGAGGGAAGAAGAGGCACCAAGAGCAGATATTTCTGAACAACGGTAAAAATAGCTCGCATATTCTGGAAACAGCAGGAGAAAAACAATGTTGGAAGCAATCTGCAAGTGAGGCAGCATCTGTCAGTGGAGAATAAATGATCTTGGTGTGGAGCTTTTATTAAAGCTGGAAAATAGCTTCCATAAATAGCATTTAGAAAGAAACAGAACAGGAGAAAACTAAACAGGAGAAGTGCTCCTATTTTCAAACAGGAGGAATAAGGAGAAAAAAGAGGATAAACATCAATAGATCACAAATGTGGATGCAAGTAAGATATGTAGAAAATTTATCATGAAAGTCTGAGAGGGATCTGGTATGAAAAAATAATCTAAATTTATCAGTGCATTTTTTTAAACAAAGGGAGAGGTTAAGAGATTCTTATTTGGGATGCTTTTAGTTCATGGAATCTTTCATCCGAAAGTATTAAAGCAGATCTTAATTTAGCTTTCTGAAAGGAAATGTGTAACTATAGGCAGTATAATAATTTTAAATGGCCAAGGGATGAGGTATTGCTCTTACAAGGAATGCAACCTGCTCTTTTTAAACAAAATTTAGGGTAAAATTGCAGTAAAGGTCTTATAATTACAGCAAATTTTTAAATGTTATACATATACCAGTTATTTTAAAAAAAATCATGAAAGCAATTAAGTTTCTAACTACCAACCTTAATGGATAAAGCATGCACCAGCACAGAACTAATTAAACCTTATGTACGACAAAAGTCTCCAAAATGGACAAAAAATACTGCAGTAACTCGGCGAGTCAGGCAGCATCTCTGGAGAACGTAGATACAATACTGCTTACACACTAGGTGTTAGATTTAAACCTTTACCTGTGCTGATTTACATAGAATGCAAGTTCTTGAAACAAGAAAAAAAATAGCTGAGTTTTACTCTTAACATTTTGACGTGAACAATAAAATTTCTGACCAGAATAGAAAATAAAGCTTTAATTTAACTTTTTAATTAAACCTTGCAATTTACATCACAATATCCCAAGATTTAATAATTCCTCTTTAACATGCCACCATTAATTAGGCTGCTTTTCTATTTCTTTTCCACCTCTGCATCTGTTCAAATTTAATTAATGCTGTCAAACAGCAGTAATAATTAACGGATTAATTCATGGATTGCTGTAAAGCCGATCAAAGACCATATTTGCCTTTTATAGTTTTCCAGGGTCCAAAATTTGTTGGATGCAGTGAAACTCACACTGAAGTGAGACAGGCAGCATCTCTGGAGAGAAAGGAATGGGTGACGTTTCGGGTGAGACCCTTCTTCAGACCTGGAGAGAAGAAATGGGTGACGTTCGGGTCGAGACCCTTCTTCAGAAGTGATCTCCTTCCAATAAACTTGACTGATAAATTAGTGACAAATTAGTTGGTCAGAATTCAATCTGTACATTGAATATGCACATGACAGTTACTTTAGCATTGGAAAACATACCAGTATTATGTTGTGATGTAAGGTTATTGACTAGAAAAATGAGCGACTTTTCTTTCCTTCGATGCTATCTGACCTATTAGGCACTTTCAGCATTTTTAAAAAATATACTGACATTGTTACTGAATAAAAATAATTCTTCCAGTTTAGTTATCATGAGCTCTTTTAATCTTTGATGAAAACGAACAATTGGGACATTATTGAGAAACATGCCACCTACTCTTGCGCATGTTCGTAGTTACTAGATATAATCAGCTTCTTATTCAGATTAAAATCATTAATGTTAAATTGTCACTTTTTTCACAAGGTCATTAATTTTACAGCAAAAAACATTCAATAACTCTCAGATGCACTATCACATGCTGAATGGTCAAATGTCAGTACTCTCGAATTGTCATTATCAACATATGTCAACTCATTGCAACAGGGCGGCACATTTGCGCGGCTGTGAGAGTGCCAGCGACATGGGTATGATCCTGACCTCGGGTGCTGTCTGTGTGGAGTTTGCACGTTTTCCGTGACCATGTGCATTTCCTCAGGTAGTTCCGGGTTCTTCCCACATCCCATAGATGAATGGGTTTATAGGTTAATTGGCCCTCTGTAAATTACCCCTAGTGTGTCGCGAGCGGATGAGAAAGTGGGATAACATAGAACTAATGTGAACGGGTGATCGATGGTCGGCGTGGAATCTGTGGACCGAAGGGCCTGTGGCTCGAAGGGCCGAATGGCCTACTCCTGCACCTATTTTCTATGTTTCTATGTTTCCATGCTGCACCTCTAAACTAAACCAAGATCCATTCACAACATTTGAGTTCATGATCAGTTAATCATTTTCTCCTCGTGAAGAATTTTGGCCACGACCTCTAATCCCAGATCGCTATCAGATACAAATTATTTGCAGCCACCTGAACTGCAAATCTGCAGGACTGTGGCTGCTGGGATCTTACCTGGAAGCTTTAACTCCTGCTCTGCAGAATTACTGCTGCAACAATTCAGGAATTCCTTAGTACGACATTGAAGTCTTCACATAAGTTATGCAATGAAGTCCATTGTTGAGAATAATTCAACAATATTCTGACTTGGTTGCAAGTGCTATAGCTCTGGAAAAATGCTTTACAAGCAGATTAAGATTTAGAATGCAAATACTCTGTAAATGAAGTGAAATAAATCAGACCTAATGCTTCATTTTATGTTGCTGACAGAAATTAAAACTATTTTAGCTTATGCAGTCTTTTTATAATCAAAACCTTCTCATCAATATTATTTTAAATGTATTTTTGAAAACTATAGTGGTACAGTACAGAAGTAAAAGGATGTAAGTACTTGCTTTAACACAGCTCAGCCAAAAAATTAACAAATGCTGTTAATATTTTTAACCTACCCGCAGCATAGAACAGCTGAATTTTCAACAGATCAAAATAACTTGCTTTACATTCTGCACCACCAAGACTACCTTGGAACATCTGAAAAGACTATTTATAGCCTGGGAATGTCACAGCTAATACATGGGACCAAGCTGCTAAGACAAAATAATGCCATATGGCACAAAGCAAATGTTATTAACTGCGAGTCAAAGTACGGCGAGTATATTTTCAAATCATGTTAATTTACATTAAATCAAATATATCATTAAATCGAAGTCCCAAATCAAAACATTGCTCAGGTTTTACTGGGCATTATCGTACATAGAACACAGAACAGCACAGCAACAGGCCCTTTGGCCCATAATGTCTGTGCCAAAATATGATGCCAAGATCAAGTCTTACCTGCCTGCATATAATTCATAACTCTCCATTCCCTGCATATCCATGTGCCTACCCAAAAGTCTCTGAAATGCCACTATCGCATCTGCCTCCACCAACCACCCTGGCAGGCACCCACCATCCTCTGTGTAAAAAATTTGCCCCGCACATCTCCATGAAACTATGCCCTCCGGTATTTGATATTTCTGCCATGGGACAAAGGTTCTGACTGTCTACCCTAGCAATATATACTTCTGTCAGATCTCCCCACAACCTGCAAAGAACCCTATGTTTGCCCAAACTGATAGAATTATATCAACTAAAGTACCTTAGACAAAAATTATTTCACCAATAAAGTCCATGACTATTCTGATGGATTAGTAACACTAAAGGGCCTGTCCCACTTTCACGACCTAATTCACGACCTTTTTTACTAGTGGCCATTTTTCATCAGGCTAGAAAAACGCCCCGACCTACTTGATGTCACGAGTACCTACGACTAGCATCATGACCTACCTACGACCTCGTGAGGACCATCCTGCGAGTATGAGTCAAGGGCAAACTCGGCAGAGGTCGTGAATTAGGTCGTGAAAGTGGGACAGGCCCTTAAATGTATTTCTGTTGGAGGATTAATCAGTTCTCTTTCATAAGCTCTGCGTGATCACTAACATGATTGACACAATATGCTATTAGAGCTATTACAGAAACATGGACGAAGATCACCACAGACTGCTTAATATTCCTAGTTAAGGGGTTTTCAGATAAGTTAGAGGGAGAAATTACAAAAAGGGGTGAGGGAGAGGTGGTACTCTTGGTTGAAGAAACAATTACAGCTAAGGAAAGCTATGTTAGAAGAATCATTAAATGAGGCTCCACAGGTTGAAATAAAGAACAATATAGTAATCACACTGTTGGAAGCGTACAATAGATCTCCAGACAGTTTGAGGGTCATAGAAGAGCAAACTTGTTGGCAAAGTTCTGACAAATGCAAGAGCATTAGTAATAGTGGGAGTTTTAAATTACCAGGACATTAACTTGGAAGCAATCAGCATAAAAGATAGTGAACACAGAATCAAGTCAGGTCAAGAGTCAAGAGAGTTTTATTGTCATGTGTCCCAGAGAGGACAATGAAATTCTTGCTTGTAGGCTGTGGGCCGAGGAGCTTTATTCCAGTGTTTCATGACCCAAGTCACAGAACTACATGAAATTTTCACATATTGTGTAAAAATATTATATAAATCACCCCTGAAACTCGTCATGAACAAGACTTGCACATTTTTATTAAATTAGAGAAAAAACGGAAACATTTCGGGTATTTTTAGTCCAATCAAAGCACGTTTAACATTGAGTTGTCTGCCAGTTGGCCAATCACGCACTTTGTTTCAGGCTAGCACACATCATAGCTGAGAGGGCTTCACTGATGCCTGTTTTACTGGAGATTCCGATGAAGGTTCTTTGTCGTGGAAACTTGCACGACAAAGAACTTGCACGACAAATGAATGAGTGTGAATGAATGAGTGAGTGAGTGAGTGAATGAATGAGTGAGTGAATGAATGAATGAGTGAGTGAATTAATGAATGAGTGAGTGAGTGAGTGAGTGAGTGAGTGAGTGAGTGAGTGAGTGAGTGAGTGAGTGAGTGAATGAAGGAATAAATGAGTGAGTGAGTAAATGAATGAATGAATGAATGAATGAATGAATGAATGAATGAATGAATGAATGAATGAAGGAATGAATGAATGAATGAGTGAGTGAGTGAATGAATGAGTGAATGTACAGCCTCCAAATCTCATTTTTTCACATTATAAAGGGTGCAATTAAATTAAAGTCCATACAGATTAATTTTCATAAATTCAGACTTTAGATCTTACTTTTCAGTTTGAGTTGATTCACAAAGTTTCACAACTTTGTGTTGCAGCATCTCAGCAGGGACTTTGCTTTCAAGACTTTCTTCCACTTCTATCCACTTAGCTGCACATTTTTCAGACTTCTTAATGCTTTTCTCACTAAATTCAATTACCCTGCTGCAAGTTTTGACGACAAAGAACCTTCATCGGAAACTCCAGTAAAACAGGCATCAGTGAAGCCCTCTCAGCTATGATGTGTGCTAGCCTGAAACAAAGCGCGTGATTGGCCAACTGGCAGACAACTCAATGTTAAACGTGCTTTGATTGGACTAAAAATACCCGAAATTTTTCCAGTTTTTCTCTGATTTAATAAAAATGTGCAAGTCTTGTTCATGACAAGTTTCAGCGGTGATTTATATAATATTTTTACACAATATGTGAAAATTTCATGTAGTTCTGTGACTTGGGTCACGAAACACTGGAATAAAGCTCTTCGGCCCACAGCCTCACTCACTCACTCACTCACTCACTCACTCACTCACTCACTCATTCACTCATTCACTCACTTATTCATTCATTCATGAAGTTGAGGGCCTAAACTATATGTATCAATAACAAGGTAAATTAAACATTTTCACTAAAGCCAGCTTGTTGCAGAGTAATAAGTCTTAATCATCTAATCTCGGAGCTGCCTGCGATAACTTACCGGGAAAAGGTGCTCCGATCGCGGGGCCTATGTATTTAACATAGTGAAGCCGCGGTCTCAATTAAAAAGCGGCCGATTCGCGAACGTGGAGCCGCGGATCTTCTCCGTGGGCGGGGGGGGGGGGGGGGGGGGGGGGGGGTGTACATAGTGTCGTCCGTAGTGTCCGTTTCCAGGAAAACGGAGGAATATATCTATCTAGAATATATTACTATCTGGAATATATATAGGTATAATGAGATATAGTTTAAATGGACTGCAACACGGAAATAGGCTGCCCATCATGTAATATGGGCATTGGCCACTAGATGGCGCATACTTTCCCGATCTCATTTTCTAATTAGTTTAATTAATTAATGTGCAACTTTCGGCAATGACGAGTTATG
The DNA here is from genome assembly GCF_010909765.2 of Amblyraja radiata. Classification (NCBI taxonomy): domain Eukaryota; kingdom Metazoa; phylum Chordata; class Chondrichthyes; order Rajiformes; family Rajidae; genus Amblyraja; species Amblyraja radiata. The sequence goes on from NC_045980.1 coordinate 38,134,665, forward strand.
AATTCCTTCTCAATTATATTTCATCTAAATCTGTGGAATATTTCATGTAGTTTGGTGACTTGGGTCACGAAAACTGATTTCTAGACACATTTTTGATGCTCGGCCCACAGCGTATTGCTGCAGCACAACAGAATATGTAAACATAATACAGAACAGGAGATAAAAGTTCAGTGTGTCTATGTATCAGACCATATATGTACACAATAAATAAACAGATAAAGTGCAATAGGCTGTTATTGTTCAGAGTTTGTTTGATGTTGTGTTTAATAGCCTGATGGCTGTGGGGAAGAGGCTGTTCCTGAACCTGGATGTTCCAGGTATAAAGCTTCTGTACGTTCTTCCCGATGACAACGGAGAGATGAGTGTGCGGCCAGGATGGTGTGGGTCTTTGATGATGTTGGCGGCCTTTTTGAGGCAGCGATTGCAATAGATCCCTTCGATGGTGGGGAGTTCAGAGCCTGCGGGGAGATCTGACAGAAGTATATACTGATATATTGATGGACTTGGGCAGTGGTCACAACTTTCTGCATTCTTTTCCGTTCCTTGACGCTCAAGTTGCCGAACCAAGCCACGATGCAACCAGTCAGCATGCTCTCTACTCTGCACCTGTGGAAGTTTGAGAGAGTCCTCCTTGACATAACGACTCTCCGTAATCTTCACAGGTTAAAGGCCAGGTTAGAGCTAGCCCCACACAGGGTAGCGATTCCTAGCCTTTTCCTCGCCAACATGCGCTCACTGGCAAACAAAATGGACGAACTCCAGCTAAGGATCACCTCCCACAGCTGGATCAAGGACTGCAACATCCTGATCTTCACGGAAACTTGGCTCAACACTGACGTTCCTGACAGCGCCATCCAGCTATCGGGGCGTCATTTACTCCGAGCGGACAGGACATCAGACTCCGGTAAGACCAGAGGTGGGGGTCTGTGCATTTATGTAAATAAAGCATGGTGCACGGACTCCACCATCATCGAGAGTCACTGCTCAGCTAACCTTGAGTTCCTCTTGGTTAGATGCAGACCGTTCTATCTGCCCAGAGAGTTCACCTCCACTGTTGTGACTGCAGCCTATATCCCTCCTGATGCTAATGCCAAGCTTGCAATGAAAGAACTGCATACTGCCATTAGCAATCAACAGACGCACAACCCCGAGGCAGCCTTCATTGTTGCGGGTGACTTCAATCACTCTAACCTGAAGACTGTACTCCCCAAATTCCACCAACATGTCTCCTTCCCCACTAGAGTAGACAAGACACTGGACAAAGTCTACACCAACATGGCTGAAGCTTACAAAGCCATCCCCCTCCCCCACCTTGGTCAGTCTGATCACGTCTCATTGTTCCTGGTCCCTAAGTACTCCCCACTCATCAGACGGGTTAAACCAACTGTGAGGACAGTTAAAGTCTGGTCAGAGGAAGCGGACTTCACAATTCAGCAGTGTTTTGGAAACACTGACTGGAAGGCGTTTCCAGCCCAGGCCACCCTTGACTCCCACACGGACATTGATTCCTACACATCCTCTGTTCTGGACTTTATAAACTCCACCATCAATAGTGTCACCTCCCTCAAACAGGTGACCATATTCCCGAATCAGAAGCCATGGATGAACAGCGAGGTCAGGCTACTGCTGAAAGCACGGGACACCGCTTTCAGGTCAGGCGATGCTCGAGCCTACAGTTCAGCCAGGGCTAACCTGAAGAGGGGCATCAAGAAGGCCAAGCACTGCCATAAGCTCAGGATTGAGGAGCACTTCAACAACAACTCCGACCCCCGACGCATGTGGCAAGGCATCCAGGCCATCACGGACTACAGACCCTCCAACACCACCCCCACATCCAGCGACGCCTCCTTCCTTGAGGAGCTTAATCACTTCTATGGCCGCTTCGACAGGGACAATCTAGAGACAGCCATCAAGGCTGTGCTACCTGCCGATCACCAACCCCTCACACTCACCCCCTACGACGTATACGTGGCATTGAGTAGGACTAATGCACGTAAAGCTGCTGGCCCTGACGGTATCCCCGGGCGCGTGCTCAGGGCCTGTGCTGCGCAGCTGACAGACGTCTGGACTGACATCTTCAACCTGTCACTTGCCCAAGCAGTTGTCCCCACGTGCCTTAAAACCACCTCCATCGTGCCAGTGCCAAAACACTCCACTGCGGCAAGCCTCAACGACTTCCGCCCAGTTGCACTTACCCCCATCATCACCAAGTGCTTTGAGAGGCTGGTCCTGGCACACCTCAAAAGCTGCCTACCCCCCACACTGGATCCCTATCAGTTTGCCTACCGCAAGAACAGGAGTACGGAGGATGCCATCTCAACGGCACTTCACTCCGCCCTCTCCCACCTCGACAACAGAGACACTTACGTAAGAATGCTGTTCATCGATTACAGCTCAGCATTCAACACCATTATACCATCAAAACTGATCACCAAACTCGGTAACCTGGGCATCGACCCCTCCCTCTGCAACTGGATACTGGACTTTCTAACCAACAGACCCCAGTCTGTTAGGTTAGACAAGCACACCTCTTCAACCCTCACCCTGAACACCGGCGTTCCACAGGGCTGTGTGCTGAGCCCCCTCCTCTACTCCCTCTTCACCTATGACTGCACACCTGTACATGGTACTAACACCATCATCAAGTATGCAGATGATACAACGGTGATTGGCCTCATCAGCAACAACGATGAGTCGACCTACAGGGAGGAGGTCCAGCACTTAGCAGCATGGTGCGCTGACAACAACCTGGCCCTTAACTCCAAGAAGACCAAGGAGCTCATTGTAGACTTCAGGAAGTCCAGGGGCGGCACGCACACCCCCATCCACATTAACGGGACGGAGGTGGAAAGTGTTTCTAGCTTCAGGTTCCTGGGAGTCAACATCTCCGATGACCTCTCTTGGACCCACAATACCTCAACTCTGATCAAGAAGGCTCACCAGCGTCTCTTCTTCCTGAGGAGACTGAAGAAGGTCCATCTGTCTTCTCAGATCCTGGTGAACTTCTACCGCTGCACCATCGAGAGCATCCTTACCAACTGCATCACAGTATGGTATGGCAACTGCTCTGTCTCCGACCGGAAGGCATTGCAGAGGGTGGTGAAAATTGCCCAACGCATCACCGGTTCCTCACTCCCCTCCATTGAGTCTGTCCAAAGCAAGCGTTGTCTGCGGAGGGCGCTCAGCATCGCCAAGGACTGCTCTCACCCCAACCATGGACTGTTTACCCTCCTACCATCCGGGAGGCGCTACAGGTCTCTCCGTTGCCGAACCAGCAGGTCCAGGAACAGCTTCTTCCCGGCGGCTGTCACTCTACTCAACAACGTACCTCGGTGACTGCCAATCACCCCCCCCCCGGACACTTATTATTATTTATTCAAATCATTTGCTATGTCGCTCTTCCAGGGAGATGCTAAATGCATTTCGTTGTCTCTGTACTGTACACTGACAATGACAATTAAAATTGAATCTGAATCTGAATCTGAATCTGAAGTAGAGGCGCTGATGTGCCTTCTTTATAATTGCATCAGTGTGCTGGGATCAGGAAAGATCTTCGGAAATATGCACGCCCAGGAATTTGACGTTTTCTACCCTATCCACCATAGTCCCGTTGATATAAACGGGATTATGGGTCCCTATCCTACCCCTTCCAAAGTCCACAATCAGTTCCTTGGTTTTGCTGGTGTTGAGAGCCAGGTTATTGTGCTGGCACCATTCGGTCAATCGGTCGATCTCACTTCTATACTCTGACTCATCACCATCAGTGATTTGTCCCACAACAGTGGTGTCGTCGGCAAACTTGATGATGTAGTTCGCACTATGTCCAGCTACGCAGTCATGAGTATAGAGTGAGTACAGCAAGGGGCTGAGCACGCAGCCTTGAGGTGCTCCCCTGCTGAGTGTTATCGAGGATGACACATTTTCACCAATACGGACAGACTGTGGTCTGTGGATGAGGAAGTCGAGGATCCAATTGCAGAGGGATGCGCAGAGATCCAGATCTGAGAGCTTGGTAACCAGCTTGGAGGGAATGATGGTATTTAACGCTGAGCTGCAGTCTATGAATAACAGCCTGACATATGAGTTTTTGTTGTCCAAGTGGTCCAGAGCGGAGTGGAGAGCTAGTGAGATAGCATCCACCGATGACCTGTTGTGGCAGTAAGCGAACTGCAGTGGGCGAGGTAGGAGTTGATAGGCGCCATAATCAACCTCTCAAAGTACTTCATCACCACAGACGTTAGCGCCACTGGTCGATAGTCATTGAGGCACATCACCTTGCTCTTGTTGGGCATCGGTATTATTGATGCCCTTTTCAACCAGGTGAGAACCTCAGACCTCAGAAGTGAGAGGTTGAAAATGTCTCCAGTATTAGATTTCCCCCCCCCCCCTCTCTCTCCCTCCCAAGAGCAATGACTGTGAAGGGGAAGAGATGGGGGACATGGAGATTGCAATTCCAGAATTAGTTTTCATGAATGAAGCAGGTGTGAGAGGATCACTGGGAGAGCATTTTTATGGTAATTATCATAATCTAGTTACTTTTAACATAGATATATATGGTCAAGTGTCACGGTAGAATGGGAGTAAGGTTGAATTAGGATAAGGCTTATTTTATTCGACCAAGAAGCAATTTAACAAAAGAGAGGACACAAGGAACATGTCTTTATTTATAAACCAGCATCTGCAGTTCCTGGTATATAAACTAAATATTAATCAGATTTTATATTCTTCCTCAAAAATGGATAACTTCACATTTCCCAACATTATACTCCATCTATCTTATTTTGTTCTCTCTTAACCTGTTCGTATGCATTTGTAGAGTCATGCCATCATCGCAGTTTCTTCCTATCTTTATAAACAGCACAATCTTACATTGAATAAGATAAAAGTTTTATGAAGAAAATCCTTGGCAGTCTTAGGCAAAGTCATTCAGCATCTGAAATGTTTATAATGTACTAAATCGTTTCATAAATCTTATTCTAACTTATTAAAACATATCTTCAGCGTCATCAATAAACCTATGAGAATGCAAGCATTTAAACAATTTAGCTTTGTTCACAAAGAAACTAACACATGTTATGGTAATAGGACATCTAGGAGTGCCGAGCATTCTCCCCCCTAAACCCTTCCACAACTCGATCTCTCGCAGGGTACAAAAATAGCTTTCAGAATTTTACGCATCTGAAAACGTGTACAAAGTCTGTCAGAATTATTCAAGCATAAACATTCCTCATCATGGGAATTTTTCCATAGCGTATAAAAGGAAACATTTAACACAAATTCTGAAAATGTCCTTAGATGGAAATTTATTTATTATTGAAAACAACTTCAAAATCTTAATCACGCACTACAATAGGCCGAGTCTTTGGAAAAAGGTTTGTTCACTAATGTTCATCATCACAATGACGTGGGTACAAAAAGATGAATATTTGCTCTTGTTCTCAGCTATGTTGCAATGACGAGCAGAGACTTGGCCTGGAAGTTAGCAACTACAATGAGTGACTTACCTACTTTGTAACTTTAAAATTTAAATAATGTTTTAAATATAGATAGATGAAATCTTCCAAGTTACACTCAAAGGTAATTTTTTTCTAGTGTATAACGTGTCTGAAGAAGGGTCCCGACCCGAAACGCCGCCCATTCCTTCTCTCCAGGGATGCTGCCGCACCAGCTGAGTTACTCCAGCATTTTGTGTCTATCTGCAGTTCTTTCCTACACAATCTCTCAGCAATTTCAAATGCATAAAAACCCACAAAATAAATTTAGACACAGCGAATCTTCAAGTTATGATGAAGTAACACGAACTTAACGATAAAAGTTAGAGATACAAACGTGTGCATATTATGGATATGGATTGTGTAATATTCAAATAATTTTAAATTAAAGGATAGTAGCTTAAATCGTTTAGTCTCTATTTGTTAGAATAACAGATCAAAAAAGCTTCCTTCTGGTTATTATAAAGTTACAATCAGATGGCCAGTAGTATTTTGCCTTCTCGTCCTTATACTGTCTGCTGAGCAGTGCTTCTGAAGAATAAAGCGACCTTTGTATAGTCCTTCTGTAACGAACCACCAATAAAAATAGACTGGATAAACAAACTCAATTATTCAGAGAGCTTAACAGCTAAAATCCGTCTGGCACAGAATCCCTAGCTTAGAATAAACGACTCTGTTTTGAGCAGCTATCTCAGCAGGAGTTGAGACTCGTACTCGGTAGCAGAGGAGGATGGCATAAAATAGCAGCAGCCATTACAAAATCCAATACTGACTTTGTCTTGACAGAATGCACGACTGGATCCTTGACTTCCAGACCCACAAACCACAATCAGTATGGATGGGCAACAAAGTAGGCTCCATGATAACCCTCAGCACTGGTGTTCCACAGGGTTGTGTTTTCAGCCCCTTACTATACGCTCATGATCAGCCTGGTCGAAGCTTCAGCTTTCTTGGCATGTATCACCAATAATTCAACCTACTTCAACCTCAGTGATGCCACGGCCAACCAAGGAAGCACGCCAATGCCTCCACTTCCTCAGAACCCTAAGAAAAATAGGCATGTTTGAGAATAGACAATAGGTGCAGGAGTAGGCCATTCAGCCCTTTGAGCCAGCACCGCATTCAATGTGATCATGGCTGATCATCCACAATCAGTACCCCCGTTCCTGCCTTCTCCCCATATCCCCAAACTCCGCTATCTTTAAGAGCCCTATCAAGCTCTCTCTTCAATAAGATCCCTCAAATTGCATTTGGTATGGCCCAAGACCACAAGAAATTGCAGAGAGATGTGAATGCTGCCCAGTCCTTCTCACGGACCAACCTCCCCCCCCATTGATCCCACGCTACCTCAGGAAAGTAGCCAAGAAGTGGTTTAAGCAAGGTACAGGAGGCATGGGGTGCTTAGCGGAAACATTTCAGAGCTTCAAGCCTTGGCAGGTGGAGGCATGGCTACCAGATGGTGGAGTGATCAAATTCAGGAATGCACAAATGGAGGAACTGAAAGACTGTGAGGCCGAAGAAAGATACAATAGCAGGGAAAGGTAAAGGGCCTGTCCCACTTACACGACCTTTACAGGCGACTGCCAGCGACCGTGAAAAGTCGCCGAAATTTTCAACATGTTAAAAATTCGGCGGCGACCAGAAAGACACTACGAATCTTTGGAGACCTCTCATGACCATAGGAGACCTCTCGTGACCATACGGGTTGTAAGGTTGTGAGAGGTCTCCTTTGATCGTGAAAGGTCACCAAAGAGTCGTAGCATCTGTCTGGTCGCCGCTGAATTTTCAACGTTGAAAATTTTGGCGACCTATCACGGGTGCCGGCAGTCGCCTGTAAAGGTCACGTAAGTGGGACAGGCCCTTAAGGGTTTTAAACACAATGGGTGTGAGTTCCAATAGCTACAGACACTGCCATAAACAATTGTCAAATTATTACTGGAGATTTTCTTAGCATCAACAACAGTATTTGATGTCGAAAATTACTGGGCAACGGTCTGAAACAGCTAAAGTCAACAATGAATCCATTAGGTTTTAAAGATGAGATGCTGTTCTTCTAATTTTTACTCAACTTTTCAAAGGTCAGAATGGGAAAGGAGCAGAAACATCTAAACAGAAATTAACCTCAAACTTATAAAGTGTTAAAGAAGGAACTGCAGATGCTGGAAAAATCGAAGGTGGACAAAAATGCTGGAGAAACTCAGCGGGAGGCAGCATCTATGGAGCGAAGGAATAGGTAACGTTTCGGGTCGAGACCCTTCTGGGTCTCGACCCGAAACGTCGCCTATTCCTTCGGGGTTAAGACCCGAAACATCACCTATTCCTTCGCTCCATAGATGCTGCCTCACCCGCTGAGTTTCTCCAGCATTTTTGTCTACCTTCGAACTTATAAAGTGTCCCTTTTGCCCATTGCGCCAGTGAAAAAAGGAGATACATACAGAATTATAAAACCCTGAGAAACTGAGTACGAGCTGAAGGTTGAAATGGTTGACTTAAAAAGACAGGACCATATCCTAACGTGTTTCATCAACCGATCTATGCCAGGGGAGCAAGTGGTTGACACACTGGTCAAACTAAGGAGCACCTTCAGCAACAGACTGGTTCCACCAAGATGCAGTACAGAACACCACAGGAGATCCATCTTCCCTGTGGCTATTAAACTGTACAACTCCTCCCCCTTCTGTCAGGGGGTAGACTGACTCCCCTACCCCCCCCCCCCCCCACCCCACCCAATTTTTGCATATCCCCAATCCTTTCCACTCGTCACTTTAATTTCATGTTTCGTGTATTTTGTGTTTTATGACTTTTGGCAGATCAATTTCCCTCCTGGGATAAATAAAGTTCTATTATGTCGTATAATTTACAATAAAAAGATGCTCCAGATTTCAGAGATTGAATAGGGAAGGGAAAATCAGATAGGGTTTCCACTTCTGATTCGGTGGTTGGTAGGTACATTAATGAAGAACAGAAATAGGCACAGCTCTTTGTCGAATGGCTCAATTAACATGGCTCAGATTATTGGCCATGTATGGAATAACTAAAGGACCTCATGGAAAAGCCAGGACCAATTTCAGATTTGCAATTCCAAGCATGAAAACTTTCTTGTTGTAGTGAAAGAAAAAAAAGAATGGTAGAGTTACCGTGTTTCATTTTGTGAGAGGTAATGAGAAAAGAAAAGTCCTAAACTGTGATTTTAAAGAAGAAAATTAAGTATGGCAGTTAATTAAGTAAGTACGTCCAGGAGCGGAAAAGACTGTAAAAAGTTGTGACCACTGCCCAGTCCATCACCGGCTCTGACCTCCCCACCATCGAAGGGATCTATCGAAGTCGCTGCCTCAAAAAGGCATCAAAGACCCACACCATCCTGGCCACACACTCATTTCACCATTGCCATCGGGAAGAAGGTACAGAAGCCTGAAAACTGTAAGGTCCAGGTTCAGGATAACCAACTTGGAATAGGCTCCCTTGACACCCGTACTCTTGTCTTTTAAATTAATCCATTATCAACTACTGAACGTATCCTATCAACCAACAAGTTAATAATATTTAAAGGAAAAGTATTTAGTGTCTTTTGAAATCAGAAGAAATAATGATCGGGCAAGCTGTTCAAAAAATTCATTGTACGGCTGAGAGAAACAATTCCCAATGGTGTGTAATAAACAACTGCTCCTTGCACTAGTACTGGAGTTACCTGTAATTCCACATACCAAGTGTCGTACTTCCACAGGAACTGCCACAATGCCCTGCAATAACTCAAGAGTTATTTTTAGCCACCTGTGAAAGAATTTGCCTCAAACAAGATTTTGCTGTCTCGGTTGTTTTATCGGAGAAGGCAAATGTGGAAAGATCAGGAAGGGAGGAGGGATAAAGATGAAAAAGGAGAATCTACCCAAACCGTCCTCGTAAACCTTCTACAACTTAAAAGTTTGAAGATTATGAAGACTGAAATGATTTGTAATATTCAATTCTTCTGAAGGAACTCAGTGAATACTTTCTTCTCTTCATTGAATAAGTCATGAGGCACGGAATCAGACACATCACACGATGCATTCATGCATGCCTGTCTGCATGCCTGCCAGAGCAGCATGGTTTTCAAGAAGGAACTGCAGATGCTGGAAGATCGAAGGTACACAAAAATGCTGGAGAAACTCAGCGGGTGCAGCAGCATCTATGGAGCGAAGGAAATAGGCGACGTTTCGGGCCGAAACCCTTCTTCAGACTGAAGAAGCATGATTCAGACTATGCAGCATGGTTGCATAGTTTGTATGTCTGTCTGCCCTGCTACTTGCATGTATGCTGATCTGTGCTTGCCTGTCTGTGTTAGTACATGTCGCTGTCTGTCTACTGTCCATCTGCGTACATATACAGGCAAAGGCAACCATGGAGCTACATGGATCAGAAAAGAAAATTCATTATTTCCACAGGGAAAGAGTTTGAAAGAGCTGTCATAATATATCCAGCTACTTGGGGCAAATTTCTGTTCTGCCCATAATGGGAAAATTGGGCGTAACTGCGTTTGAAACATTTACAAACAAGATTACAGTTCAAGTTTCAGCTCAAAATCTTTGGACAATTGCAAATGTTAAAATCTCTGTGAACTAATCTTTTAGCTCAAATCATTATTTTCCTGCACTTTGGACACTGGTTCAAATCGTTATTGGTACATTTAAAAGTGGGTAACATCCTCTAGTTATAGAATCACAGATGGAAATTGGTGTATCGCAAAAAGTATTTTTTTAATTAAGTGTCTCATTTTCCATCTGCCATAAATGTGGTTTTGAAGGAAATTTTATGACCTTCATCAAATGGGAAGAATCTAGGGGTGGAAGATTGCAACCTTCACGTGGTCCGCCCTGTTTCCACTAATGTAATCAACTCGACGTGCACAAACGGAAGATCAAATAGAACAAGTTGTCCTACAACTTTAGGCTGTGCACGCCACACAAAAGAAGAAGAAGAGGAAGAGGAAGAGGAAGAGGAAGAAGATGATGAAGAAGGAAGAATCTACAGAAACTCATCAACTTCATGATGTTGCTGTGTTTTTTTTTGGAATGATATATAGTAGGTATGTTGCAAAGCCTACCTGAAGCGTCGTTGAAAATCTGTCGCTGCGGGTGTGCGCGATTTTGGCGCCGTTTAGAGGGGGCGGGTTTAAAACGCGATTTTCTCTAGGCTGTTCAAATCGAAGATGTTCAGCCTAGTTAATTATTAACGAAAAATCGCTGGAAGACACCGTCGCAAAAGCTATTATTAGTTTTAAAGGCCTCGTATAATAGTTATAGTAGTTTAAAAATCAATCTCTAAACCCGCGACCGCCAGCAACCGCAGGGTCCCATAGAGCAAACCACAGAAGGTATGTAGCTTATTTTTACATTAAAAAGGGCTTCTAAAGATCCCTTTATACAAAGTTTAATATTGCGAGTAGCTCATTTTGGGCCCATTATATCCCGCAGTATTTTTCTGGGCATTTGGGGCACAAATCTACCGCAATGTGAACGTTCTAAACCAGCGCGTTCCACAGAGACCCACTGGAAAGCTGATTTAAATGGGCATTTATTTACAGCAATTGAGCACTAAATTCCTTCCATTTGGTCTATAAATTAATGTAAATGAGATTTAAAAATCATGTTTTATTGTGAATTATTTGTGAATATTATTTGGACATTTAGGCTATTTAAAAATGTTAATCATTTATTAAGAAATGGATAGATGTTTAGATCTAGTAATTGAAGTCTGAAATTAGCTACAATTAGGTAACTAACTAATTATATGCTTTAATTTCAGGTCATCCAAGTAAGATTATTTTATATTTGTTTCAGAATGCTTCACTCTATGATAACTGAAAATTTCATTCAGTTCTCTTAACTTTTAAGAAAGTTATGGGCTTTTGACTGTTCACGATCACAGCTTTTTTGTTATGTCCATAGAAAATCAATAGGGAACAAGATGCTCATTTCCGAGTATGAAAATGGCCATAACTTTTTAAATACTTGAGATATGAAAGTGAATTAGGTGTCAAATTAAACTTATTTTTATGCTTTATCTGATGGGATAAATTACAGACTTAATTTTTAAAATCTCAAAATTTTGTGACATTGCTATATATAGCATAGAAACAGGCCCTTTGGCCCACCGAGTCCACGCCGACCAGTGATCACCCATTCACACTAGTTCTACATAATTCCACCTACTCATCCACTCCCTACACTCTAGGGGTAATTTACAGCAACCTTTCTTAGATTGATTGTGGTAGAGGGGAGAAAGCTGGAAGAGAGGCAAGGAGGGTGACGGTGGGAGAGGTGAAGAAGGATCCCAACCCGAAAAGTCACCTGTCCATGTTCTCCAAAGATGCTGCCTGACCTGCTGAGTCACTCCAGCACGTCAGGGTTTTTATTTTGCTCAAGACCCAGCATCGGCAGTTTCTTGTGTCGTGTTTATGTAGCTAATTGTCATTCCCATGACCAATATCATATCAAACAATGCACACAAAAAAGAAACAACCAACTTCCATTTGCCAGGCAAAATAGAGGGGAGGAGGAGTGGGAGATGGAGAGCACAATAAATGGTTCAAGAATGTTCCAGTTTCACATCCACGCGTCACAAGTCGGGAAATCTGGCATTTCACTTGGCGGCCGGCCATCACAGAGAACAAGAGACCTCTATAAAACCTCTATTACAAGAACAACACCAATTATTTATTATTGATAAACAGATCATGGTTTTCCAGCAACTTCAACATGACCTGCTTTTGATGAGCAATGCCAAGGAGACAGATACTAATTAAAAATTAAATTAGAATGAGCAAGGAACATTTTTAGCCTGGATTTCATGCAGGGCTGCCAATCCCCAAGGAATATCATGGAGGTTTCAGACCTTGATGACTAATCTTCACATCACTGTTCCGAGTATCCCGGGGGTAAAATAATTGAAACATTACAAATATTTTTATTTTCTTTCAATACTAGTTACACAATTACTGTATGTTGGAATAAAAGGCTATTTGACAGACAGTGAAAGATCATTTAATCAACTTAATAAAGTCACTTCACTTTCCAGTTGCTGTGGGAAGGTCACTCAGAGCAACACAGACGTGTTTGTTATGCAACCAAAGGATGGAAAGTGGGGGCAGGAGAATGATAGGAAATCACATGATTAAGAGTTCAATCACAATTCCAACACAATCAGTGAAAAGCTAGAGCATATAATAAAGCAAATACATTATCTTTTAAATGTTAAAAGCTGACATTCAAATCTTTCACTTTTCTGCACTTTACTCAAAACATAGTCTCCGTTACTAAATAATAGCATTTTTCACCTGAATACAAGAAAGGATTTTTTTTGAATTTTTCTAAGGCTGTGAAATACTCAAGTGCACTCATCAGTCACTCCTACCTCAATTTAGTAAAGTGCACACTACTCATTCTGACCACAATCAAAAATATTAACTCTTGATTCTGGACACCTTAATCCAGATAAAACCCAAGGCAGATTAAAATCATTTTTTTCTCTCATCGTCTTTTGACACAACTAATTTAGTTCAGTTTAGAGAAGCAGCATAGAAACAGGCCCTTCAGCCCACTGGGTCCATGTTGACCATTGATCACCCGTTTCATACTAGTTCGATGCTATCCCAATCCCGATACATTGGGGGCAATTTACAGAGGCCAATTAACTTACAAATTGCACGTCTTTGGGATGTTGGAGGAAAGCAGAGCACCCGGAGGAAACCCACCCGGTCAGAGTGTGAACATGCAAACTCCACTGAGTCAGCAACAGAAGTCAAGATTAAACCCGGGGCAGCTGCACTACCAGCTGCGCCACTGTACTGCCATCGATGTCAGTGATAGCAAAAAGCACAACTGCAATCACTCTGATATAAAGAAAATGGACAGAATTGCAAACAAGTTTTATCATTTTATGCCTATATTTAAATACATTGCCAAGTAATTATTTTTTCCAGTCCTTCAGGCTGCATAAAACAAGCAGAATGAATAAATGTTGAAATAAGCTTAAAGATGTACGGATTCATATCGACTGAAACATTTATTCTCCCTATTTATTGTCTTTGCTGAGAATGCTTTATTCCAGACACTGAATCTTATATTTATGCAGCATAAGAAATGTTACAATAAAAGTAAAATGCAGTAATTGCTGAAAAATTGAAATAGAAAGTGAATATGTTTTATCTGCTTGACTTCTCTGGTCAAGGTGATGGGGGGGGGGGGGGAAACTTGGTAATACCATTAAATGACAAGCGTAGGGGACTGATTATTCTATTGTTGGTGACGACTCTGCCTCCCAATTGTAACGGCCTCCACTCTCCCAATCACTGTGTAGGTTTCCTCCAAGTGCTCCTGTTTCCTCTCACATCCCAAAGACATGCAGGGTTGTAGGTTAATTGGTCACTGTAAAATTACCCCTAAAGTGGGATCACATTGATCGGGTGATCAAAGGTCAGCATAGACTCAGTGGGCTGAAGAGCCTATTTCCAGGCTGTATCTTTCAAATCAATCAATTAATTCTTTCCCTTCCAGATAGATACAAAATGCCAGAGTAACTTTAGTCACCCATTCCTTCTCTCCAGAGATGCTGCCTGTCCCACTGAGTTACCCCAGCATTTTGTGTCTATCTTCGGTGTAAACCAGCATCTGCAGTTCCTTCCAACACATCACTTTCCTGAAGTTTGGGAGGTAATTAGCCAGATTGGATTTATCCTTTATAACTACTCAAATAACCAAACACTTGGTCATCTGCCTCAGTGCCTCTTTTAATGGCTTGGTGCCAACTTTTGTTTGGCACATTTTTTTTAAAGCACCTTGGAAAGTCTTACTTTGGGAAAAGTGCTGCATAAATGTGGAGGCCAATGCAAAAGAAGAACAGCATCAGCAGGAAATTAAACTGTAATACGCAACTTCCTAAATACGAATGGCATTTCTATAAATTAACCATGAGACTCAGGAGTAAATCTGACCTATTTACTTTTCCACAAATGTGATTCAGAAAAGAAGCAACCTGTTATTTATTTGTAACTTGAATGTACAAGATCCTGAACTAAAAAAAAGGATAAAACTACAAGGTCACAAAACCCATTACAATCACACGATCATGGTCACGGCAGTATCTACGTGGATGCGTGTTTATTCATACTCATTCATGACGAACTAACGCCCATTTCTGACACAGTTCTCTTCTTCATCTATTTTTATCTATCCTCACTCTTCATTCACGACCCAAGGTTATTTTTCTATTAAAAATGTATACAAAACCAAGTTGTGCCTGTGTAATTTAAATGTTGTATTTCCAGCTAACCTAATTTAGAATCAAAACTATTTCATTCATATTTCTCCAGAGACTGAAATACAAATTATTTGCAAGTTATATGAATAGCTCAAACATCTTTCCTTTAATATGAATTCAGTTTCATAATACAAGATACATCATATTAGCAATATTTTTTTCCAAGAAAGGAAAATACTGTTTTTGTATCTATCATGTGTAGACACAAGGAACTGAAGATGCTGGTTTACAAAAAAACACAAAGTCCGACAGTAACTCAGCGAGTTGTGCAGTATTTTCTGGAGAACATGGACAGGTGACATTTCAATTTGTTGACTTCTTCAGACTAATTGCGGTGGTGGGGTTGGGTGAGAAGAAAGCTGGAAGAGATGTGGAGGCAGGACAAACGTGGCAAGTGATAGATGGGTACAGGCGAGGGCCGCTTGTTAGATGGTTGGACAAAGGCCAGAGCTGAAGAGACAAAGATAGTGAGATATGGATAGAAGATGAGCAAATTGTGAAGTCAGAGGAGGGAATATAGATGGAAGGAGACAGGAGAGGAGGAAGGGTAGAAATAAGTGCAAATCTAGGTAGGGCACAGGGAAGAGAGGAAAAAAAGGGGGGGGGGGTCGCAAGTAAGTTTTTTTTTAAAACAGGCTCAGTACTCGTTGAGATGTGGTGCAAGGGTTCAAAGATAAGATTCAGATTCAAACTTTATTGTCATTGTGCAGTGTACAGTACAGAGACAACGAAATGCAGTTAGTATCTCCCTAGAAGAGCGACATAGAATATGAGCAATAAATAAATATATTTACGTGCATACAGTCATAGTAGCAATATATTTTTTTTCCTGGTGGAAGGAGTGTCCGGGGGGGGGGGGGGCGATTGGCAATCACCGAGGTACAGTGTTGAGTAGTGTAACAGTCGCAGGGAAGAAGCTGTTCCTGGACCTGCTGGTCTGGCAACGGAGAGACCTGTAGCGCCTCCCGGATGGTAGGAGGGTAAACAGTCTGTGGTTGGGGTGAGAGCAGTCCTTGACGATGCTGAGCGCCCTTCGCAGACATCGCTTGCTTTGGACAGACTCAATGGAGGGGAGTGAGGAACCGGTGATGCGTTGGGCAATTTTCACCACCCTCTGCAGTGCTTTCCGGTCGGAGACAGAGCAGTTGCCATACCATACTGTGATGCAGTTGGTAAGGATGCTCTCGATGGTGCAGCGGTAGAAGTTCACCAGAATCTGGGGAGACAGATGGACCTTCTTTAGTCTCCTCAGGAAGAAGAAACGCTGGTGAGCCTTCTTGACTAGAGTTGAGGTATTGTGGGTCCAAGAGAGGTCATCGGAGATGTTGACCCCCAGAAACCTGAAGCTGGAAACACGTTCCACCTCCGTCCCGTTAATGTGGATGGGGGTGTGCATGCCACCCCTAGACTTTCTGAAGTCGCTGGACCTCCTCCCTATAGGCCGACTCATCGTTGTTGCTGATGAGGCCAATCACCGTTGTATCATCTGCATACTTGATGATGGTGTTAGTACCATGTACCATGTGCAGTCATAGGTGAAGGGGAGTAGAGGAGGGGGCTCAGCACACAGCCCTGTGGAACGCCGGTGTTCAGGGTGAGGGTTAAAGAGGTGTGCTTGTCTAACCTAACAGACTGGGGTCTGTTGGTTAGAAAGTCCAATATCCAGTTGCAGAGGGAGGGGTCGATGCCCAGGTTAACGAGTTTGGTGATCAGTTTAGAGGGTATAATGGTGTTGAATGCTGAGCTGTAATCGATGAACAGCATTCTTCTAAGGACTAAACATGCTGCTTCGGTAAGGGGGAGGTAGGGCGGATGGTGAAATCCCAACAGGGATGATAAGTGTGTAGATTCACACTCAAATAACAGGCCAGATACCGATGGGCGAGAGAGAAAAACTTTAATAGGAACCCAAGGGGCCCCTTTTTCCACGCAGAGGGTGGTGGGTGTGTGGAACGAACTGCCAGAGGAGGTAGATGATTTACAGAGGTACTGTAACAACATTTAAATGACATTTGGACAGGTTTGGATACATGGATAGGAAAGGATTAGAAGGATATGGGCCAAACACAGGCAGATGGAACTAGTGTAGATGGGGCTTCTTGGTCGGCAATATGCTGTATGACTCTATGAGATCACCAATAACTATACTAAACTTGTCTGGCTGCTGAAGGCCTACGATCCTTGAAGCAAACGTGTGTGGTATGGCCAGACACAAAGTGCTGGAGTAACTCAGTGGGTCAGGCAGCATCTCTGGAGGAAAAGGGTGGGTGATGTTTTGGGTCGAGACCCTTCTTCAGACTGGTTCCTCTATTAAAGGGTCTTTAAGCCAACCCACTGTTAAATACTTTTATTGATCAAACACAAAACCTGTTCCTTTCAAAACATTACTTGATATGAACTACCTAAATACAGAGGTAATTGTGTTTTTACAGCATTCATCTTGATAACTGCATTCGATAGAAGGCACCTGTAAAATATGCAAAATTATTAACAAATTCAAATACCAAAAAGTTATATTTCACTGCCATCATGCACGAGGCTCTTGAGGTGCAAAAATGTGACTTGAAATAATATATTTTCAGCCCTTCCCATCATTTAATTGTTGGCTTTTAGGAAACACTTTTTCACACAGAGAGTTGTGAGTCTGTGGAATTCCCTGCCTCAGCGGGCGGTGGAGGCCAGTTCTCTGGATACTTTCAAGAGCGAGCTTGATAGGGCTCTTAAAGATAGCAGAGTCAGGGGACATGGTGAAAAGGCAGGAACGGGGTACTGATTGTGGATAATCAGCCATGATCACATTGAATGGCGGTGCGGGCTCGAAGGGCTGAATGGCCTACTCCTGCACCTATTGTCTATTGACTTTTGATTGCCACGATTCCCACCCACCTCTCCCCAAATAATTAGCTTTGGAATTAATGGTCTGCATATTTCCACAAATTTCAGCTCTTACGTGCTAAAGTGGGGCTGTAAGCCATGTCTGACTTATTTTACGTGGATCAGGAGTTGTGCCAACTTGCCTCTGCTCTACATTTTTTCTATAATTTGGATAAAAAACAGCTGGACAGTTTTTCCACTTTTTTTATTCCGGGCTATTGGCTAGATTTTTCTGTATCTTTTCTCATTCGGGTTTTCTCAGGTCCCATTTAAACCTTTCCCCTCTCACCTTAAACCTACGCCGTCTAATTTTAGACTCCTCGACACTGGTAAAAAGAGTGTAACCATCCTCCTTATCTATGGCCCTCCCAAATTTATATACCTCGCTACAAGGACCCCCTTAACCTCCAATGCTCCAGGGACTCCCCTGCTGTGATATTATGTCTGCATTAATAACAATCAGCACGGGAGCACCTCAAGGCTGCGTGCTCAGCCCCCTGCTGTACTCACTCTATACCCATGACTGCGTAGCGAACCACAGTGCGAACTCCATCATCAAGTTCGCTGACGACACCACTATTGTGGGGCGTATCACTGATGGGGATGAGTCAGAGTACAGAAGAGAGATCGAGCAACTGTCCATATGGTGCCAGCGCAATAACCTGGCCCTCAACACCAGCAAAACCAAGGAACTGATTGTGGACTTTGGAAGGAGTAGGAGGGGGACCCACAGCCCCATTTATATCAACGGGTCGATGGTTGAAAGGGTCAAGAGCTTCAAATTCCTGGGCGTGCACATCTCTGAAGATCTTTCCTGGTCCGAGAACACTAATGCAATCATAAAAAAAGCACATCAGCGCCTCTACTTCCTGAGAAGATTACGGAGAGTCGGATTGTCAAGGAAGACTCTCTCTAACTTCTACAGGTGCACAGTCGAGAGCATGCTGACCGGTTGCATCGTGGCTTGGTTCGGCAATTTGAGCGCCCTGGAAAGGAAAAGACTACAAAAAGTAGTAAACACTGCCCAGTCCATCATCGGCTCTGACCTTCCTTCCATCGAGGGGATCTATCGCAGTCGCTGCCTCAAAAAGGCTGGCAGTATCATGAAAGACCCACACCATCCTGGCCACACACTCATCTCCCTGCTACCTTCAGGTAGAAGGTACAGGAGCCTGAAGACTGCAACAACCAGGTTCAGGAATAGTTACTTCCCCTCAGCCATCAGGCTATTAAACCTGGCTCGGACAAAACTCTGATTATTACCAACCACTTTCTGTTATTTGCACTATCAGTTTATTTATTCATGTGTGTATATATTTATATCATGGTATATGGACACATTTATCTGTTTTGTAGTAAATGCCTACTATTTTCTGTGTGCTTAAGCAAAGCAAGAATTTCATTGTCCTATACAGGGACACATGACAATAAACTAACTTGAACTTGAACTTGAACTTGAACTTTATGCGATAGACCAAGATACCTTAAAAATGCGCACATCTATATTCTTTGCATGTACAAGCCTCTCCTACCAAAAGTGGGTCAGTCTTTCTCCAACAGCCTTTCAGAGCAATTACAAAAGGTGATTGTGAATTCATGACTGAAACTAGAATCAAACACTCTAACGACCCATATATATCCCAGGTGACCAGATCAAAGGAAGCTCTTTCAATTTCTGTTCTTGATGATATGAAATCTCCCACAGCTGCAAAAATTCTGCTGTGCCAGAGACCCGGGTTCGATCCTGACTACAGGTGCTGTCTGTACGATGTTTGTTTGTTCTCCCAGTGACCACGTGGGTTTCCTCTGGGTGCTCCAGTTTCCTCCTACACTCCAAAGACGTACAGGTTTGTAAGTTAATTGGCTTTGGTAAAATTGTAAATTGTCCTTAGTGTGTAGAATAGCGATATCGTACATCAATTCAACTTGGGAGACAGTCTTTTTTGAAAAAAATTATAAGGAGTGACATTGAGAACAAGGTTGGGGAATAATAAAAACTTGTTTAACAGGGGTCCCGAACCCAAATATAACCTATCCATGTCCTCCAGAGATGTTGCCTCTGATTGTCCCAAAATTACTCCAGCATTTTGTGTCCAATCATGTTTAACTCCTGTTTGGATGCCGAATATGTCATCTTTAAATTACTACAGATAACAATTTTATCTTGAAGTCACCTTTGGACTTTAATCAATTTGACTTTCCACAGAGCTTCATGATCAACTGAGTCAATGGTTTTTCCAAAATGAGTGTAGGCCATGTACAGCTCGTGAATCAGCTCTAGATAGTTTAATGGATCTGGCAGCCAATGAAGACCATGTCAAACAACATTGGCATTTCTCAACATCTTTGCAAACTGCCACAAATTTGGAGAAAGTGTGGAACTTCTATTTCTTTACCACTAACCTTGAAGACTTCAGCTGATATGCCATCCGGCCCTGCAGCTTTATTCATCATGTACATGCCTTCAAAGATGGGATTGTGGAGGCAGGATTTCAAAAATAAATGCTTTTTCCAATCAAGAATGGATTTAATAATGCCATCTATCACACTGCCTCTCAATTCAAGAGCACTGGTTGTACCTGCTTCTGGTTTTGCTATCCTTAAAGCATGGCTCAAAGTGATGTGATACCTTCGGAACGTAGATCAGCCAGAGACAAATTCCTCACGTCAAGCTAATCAGCACAACCCAAACTGGTCTTTTCTTCCCATCTTTTAGTTTTGATTGCATGATCTTCCTTTGGGCTTCAGAGTCAAGGAACTTGAGCAGTTGCTGAACATTAGCATTATTCTTGTCAAACCAATTTAGGTAATTACACGTGACACAGTTATTGGACCTGGCAGATGTCAAATGTATTTCAACTGAAATGCTCATCAAAGTCTTTCCTTGGAGACGCTACTGAAAAGTTGCTACATGAAAGTGTTGATTTTTTTTCCATTGACTTTACGCATTCATGATGTTTTCAGCCCTTTACCCATCTAATTGTTACCTAAAATTGGAGAATGTAACGTTCATCCTGCTGGGTTGTCGACTACGAGGTGTTGTAATATTTAGAATGGAGACAGTCAATATGAGATGTTCACATAAAGGCTCAGATCTTATAGTGGCAGAATAGTCATAAGTGGCTCCAGCCAGTAACGGGATACCAAGAAGGAAAGATAGACACAAAATGCTGGAGTAACTCAGCGGCAGGCTTGAGATGCTGACATTTCATCTTTTCGCACCTTTCAGAGCACAAAATTATTACAGGCATTTTATCAACTCCAAATAAGAGTCATGAATCTGCAATAATAAGGCCATAGACAAAGGAGTATGCTGCAAAATGCAGCATCTCTGGAGAGAAGTAATAGGTGACTTTTCGGGTCGAGGCCCTTCTTCAGTTTGACGGAGGGTCTCGACCTGAAACGTCACCATTTCCTTCTGTCCAGAGGTGTTTCCTGTCCCGCTGAGTAACTTCAATATTTTGTGTCTATTATATCTTTGGTTTAAACCAGCATCTGCAGTTTCTTCCTACACAGACAAAGGAGCATCCCTGGAGATGCATCGTTCCAGGTTGGGACCCTTCTTCAGACATCAATTGATAAAGTTTATAGACCTTTATTTAAAAAAATGACAGAACACACAACAAAAGAAGATCAATTTGTAACGTCAGACAGTCCAAGCTTTGACTCCCATCTCCATTGTGTAGAATGACTTCAGACTCTAAATTACATTGGCACATAACTGAAATTGTTATGATCACACCCTTCAGAGTAGCCAAGAACAGCTGCCTCAAAAGTTAAAAGCATATAGAACGCTAGCAGTGTGTATGCTGAACATAGCAAAGACTTGTACAGGAGAGGAATGTTTTTTTGTTGTGGTCCTTAAGAATTAACTGTAGATGGCTTTTCGGGAGACTCAAAGTTAAAGCGCCACAGAGAAAAAACACGGGAATTACAGAAAATATAGCCCACATCCATTGCTCAGCATTTTGGTCAAGAAAACATGAGTTTAACTTGCAAACCAGTTGGGAAGGTACATTATTAAAGATCAACGCCAACGGCACTTTTTCCAAAACTACGTCAGCTGCTCTTCCTTTGGAATTTGAGATTGGGAATCTCCTGGCAACAATCTTATTTATAGAATCCATTTAAATGTCATCTTAAATTTCACCCAGCCAAGCCCTCAGTCACTCCTACAGCTTAAAGGGAACAACATCAGTAGGGACACGAGACATGCCATTGCGTAAAAGAATCGATTAACCATCATGAAGAAAAAGCATAATGCAATTCAAATCAGTAATGTCCATCCACTGCTTCTTCTTTGGATTTTCACTCATAAAGATTGGTTGAAAAAAATCTGGCTGTATTGTCTAATTAATACAGAAATAAATATTTTGAAACATAGTACAAGTTCAACCTGCGTCGGAAAGGACAATATTTATCCCCCGACTCTCGTTCTGAAGAAGGGTCTTAACCCGAAATGTCACCCATTCCTTTTCTCCAGAGATGCTGCCTGACCCGCAGAGTTACTCCAGCTTTTTGTGTCTATCTTCGACATTTTTTTTGCTAGATGCGGCCTAAAATGGCCTCAGTGGCAGTCATTTTATACTGGTTTAAGTATTCTTTGTAAAATTACAAAAAATTGAATAGTATATTGAATAGTTCATTTTAAAATGATATATAAAAAAATAATTTTCAAGGGGTACAGGGATGGAGGGGATGGTTGACAAGTGGGGGTTAATGTTTATCTATTGCTTTACTATTGTTTACTTATGTTTGGGTACTTCAGATATGAAGTTTGTATGTGCATAATAGTTGTATGTATATATATGTCTGTAGGTATTATGGGAAATTGCCTAGGGTAGTATTATTATTATTAATTAATTGATTTTTAAACATGGTAGAAGTGTTGGGGAAAAGGGGTGAGATTTAATAAGTTATTCTTCTTCTCACTCCTTTTCGAGCTTGTACAGACACATTGGAACTTTGCTTTTGTTCTTTTCATTGCTTTGTAAATATTGATTGTAATGTCCAATTGTTTGATAATTTCGATTTTGTTACTATTAATGTCTTTAATGTCTTTATTTGCTCGGAATAAATAAATAAATAAATAAATAAATAGTGTTCATAGTATTTTATTAAAAAAGTTAACTGGAAACTGGGGAAGGAGCAGCGAGCAAAAATATGAGAAAAAATCCAACATACTGTGCCATGTGAACCATGCAGTAATAACATCAAGGATATGATTTTTAGATATTAAATGTGACAATCTTACACAGCCATATAGCAAATATACCAATACTTGTCCTAGGATTCTCTGCAGCTTCGCCTCTCCTACCACAGTGCTTATAGTATATCAGATACGTCCCTAGGGTGGGGCAAGATAAAATGTGGTTAATATGTCTTTTATGGCCTCATGATGTTGTAAAATACTCTATTTTCATGATAGTAGTTGTGAGATACATATAGGCCAAGAAGCTGGGGAAACTCTGTTTGACTCTAAATAGTGCTGAAAGATTTTTAAACTGCACTTAAGATGAGTTGGAGACTCAAGTTAACATCTCATCTTAAAGACTCCTGCTGAAAAGGACACAAAGTGCTGGAGTAACTCAGCGGCTCAGGCAGCATGCTTGGGGAACATAGATAGGTGACGTTTCAGGTCGGGATCCTTCTTCAAACCTACTAAATACTATTTTTTTATCGCTTTGATTCAAGGGTCATAAAGGACAACCACTAAACTAGATAGACACAAAATGCTGGAGTAACTCAGCAGGACAGGCAGCATCTCTGGAGAGAAGGAATGGGTGACGTTTTGGGTTCAGACCCTTCTTCAGACCATTTCTTTTCTACTAATCACTAAACCAGTAATCAAGTAATCTTTGTGAAAGTACAGAGTACAATGCAACATCTGATTTGCAGGTAGTAATTGCGTTCATGTTCTCTTATGGGCCACTAGGGGCGCCGCATGATGGCAGCCTCTGCGTAAAGTCTGTCTGTTTTTCTATCTTTTTTTAATTTTTAGTTTGTTCAATAGCATGTTTTGGAGGGTTTTTAGTATTTCTATGTGGGGGAGGGGGGTAGGGTAAGGGGGAAACCATTTCCCAGTCACCTCCTGGCCAGGATGTGACTATTCTCCGAGTCGTGTCCTCGCCCCCCCCCCCGCGGCTTACCAACTGGATTGGCGCTGCCTTTCCTGCCGGAGACCGGCGAAAGCTTCAGCAGCGGTGTAGCGCTGGATACATCGCGGAGCGTGCGATGCCTTACCCGGATCGCCGTTTGAAGCTCCGGAGTGTTGGGCCTGCTGCTTCAACATTGGGGAGCTGTGGCTTGTGGAGCTCCCAGCCGCGGGCGTCGCTGACCAACATTGCGGAGTCCTGGGATCCCTTTGCCGAGGGCTGCCAGCGTGAATCTCCGCGCAGCTCGGCCTCTGGACTTCGCGAGCCGTGGTCTCCAGTAGGAAGTGGCCGATTCGGAGGTCCAAGCCGCTGAGAATGTTCTCCCGTTCCGACGTCGGAGTTCCATCATACCGGCGAGAAGGCCTGAGCATCGGGCCACCCGTAGAGGCGACAGCTGGGGGCTCGCGAGGCCCCGACCACGGGTGAACAACAGGACAACAGAGGAGGATGACTGAACTTTGGTGCCTTCCCTCACAGTGGGAAACTTTGATTCCGCTGTGTGGGGATGTTTGTGTTGAAGACTATCACGTTCTGTGGTCTTTTAAAAAAAATTCATATGGCTGTATGGTGACCACAAATTTCACTGTACCAATTGGTGCATGTGACAATAAATGTCTCTTGTCCTGTCTTATGGGTTGTCCATGTGGAATGTCAGAGGGAGGGGTGTGTGGGGGAAATACTATTGGTATTCTGAGTTAAACTGTTTTGCCAAATTCAGTATCTTCTCAAAAATTACCGTACTCTACTAGCTAATCATACATAGAAAAGGTGCAATAATGATATCCTGAAAGTCAAATAATAATCAAAGTGAATTAACCAATAAATAAATGTTAACTTCGTTTTGGAAAATTACCGAATAATAAGATGGCATATATATCATCATTTTTTAAATGATGCATCCAACTGCCATTTAATACCAAGAATGGTCAACCATGGACAAATTGTACAGTAAGTTCAGTGAAATGACACACTCGTGTAAAGAATGTAAAGTTGCATTTTTGCGGCTACTCATCGTATTTAAGGACATCATGAAATACAACAAGACTACCTAGAGATGAGATTGCTGTTATTATGAAGGTGAAATATTACACAAAATTCCTTTATGAACAGAAACCAAACCACACAAAAGCTAAAGGCAAGGTATTTGCAAATATGTTCAGAAGGAAGTGCTGACTTTCAGATAAAACTAGATTTGCATCGGAGATCTCCATCATCACAAATTCCAATCTACAGCCAACTTGATTTAGTCTGTGATACCAAAAAGGACACAGGGCATTGCCCTTAGAGCAGAGACTATGGAACTTGGCAATGCACCGAACAACCTCCAGAAATAGCTGTGCCTCTATCAACGCCAGTATTCAATCAGTCCCATTTCTCATATGCCTCAGAAATACTTTTTCTTGATGTATTTATCCAGTGGACAGATGATGCCCATGGAACTATATAATAAAGTATATATACTATATATATACTCATCCCAAGTCAGGGATCAAACTTTGAATCTCCTTAATCTATGTGGCTGAACACAATGCAATTGATCAAAAGAGCTCAGCTTGGCATTTAAATTCTATATTTAAAACTTTATCCGTCAAGTTGAGCTCACATGTACATTGGACAAGTCAATAACTAAAAGATTAAAATTACATAAATCTATTTATTTAGTCCTCTGCAACCAGCAAATAAAGAATATTGTCCAATAGCCAGAGATTGATTCAAATATGTCAAAGGTTTAAACAAAAAAGTATATTAGTCCACTGCTCCAAATTCCATATTTGAAATGGCAGCTGTTGGAATGTTGAACTTGCAACCAGTCAAAGTATTGCACACGCACACATTTGTGCGTTTTTTTATTTCTTGTGATACTTAACACTTAGATTTGTACCATTCATGTTCTAAACAGTCTGTATTCTAGCTTTATCAATATATTTGTAACATTTAATACTAAATACTGAATTAGATGTAAATAATCTCACAGATGATCATGATTTGGAGATACAAGGAACTGCAGATTCTGGCATCTTGAACAAAAGACAAAGTGCTGGAGTAACTCAGCGGGCCATGCAGCATCTATGGATGGAATTGATAGGTAACCTTTCAGGTCTGGACCCTTCTTCTGACTGATGGGTCCTGACCCGAAAGGTTTTCTTCCACAGATTTTGCCCGACCTGCCGAGTTACTCCAGCACTTCGTGTATTGATCATGATTTGCTTGGTTATATCGTACTATTTTCATCTGGAATTTACAAATCACATTCGAAGCACAAAATATGGTGAGATTATAGTGAAAATGATGCTGAAAATTCCAACCAGGTTAAACGAGTAACTAATATTAAACCAAATATGCTGAAGAGTTTCACACAAAGAGTTAGCCCATTGATAATGCAAATTGTAACTTCGTGCAAATTCAATCTCAATAGCAATGTTCTGGATTAAGGTTATCATTAGAAAGTGAAATTATGACACCCATAAACAAAAATTACATGATTTCTGGAGAAAAGGAATAGATGACACTTCGGGTCGAGACCCTTCTTCAGACTGAGAGTCGGGAAGAGGGAATCTAGGGCTTTACTTGACTCTGTACTCTACTGTTCTTATGCACTTCTAACATAGTAATTTAAAGTAAAACAAGTTGCTGTTTTACTTAAGTATTCATCCTTGAAACCATTTAGCTTAGGCCTAGAAAGTTAGGGGTGACCAGTTAACTTTCCCAAGGCAAGTTAGAGAACTAGTTTTTTTATTTTTTATTTTTTTTATTTACAGCTTCCATTATATGTTCCACACACTGCTTACAACTACGCAAATTAAATTTCTCAATTGGTCATAGTGGGATTTGAAAGGACAATCAGCTTAGAATTCACATCCAGCCCATAATCATTTAATGAGAACCTTAAAAAAAACAAAATGCAAAATGCCAACTTTTGCAAGTTTCCAGAGGAAGTGACCACTGGATCTGTTAGGCCCGAGAGAAATACTACTTCATTTCTTATAAATAATTATCAGCATAGTCTCAAAATTTAATACATTGACAAGATTACGTCATAACTCATTATTATGCTATAGCCTTCTAAATAAACTCTGAAACTGCATGGACATTATCCCAGCCCTCCGCAAATCAGAGTGATGCACGGTCCCAATCTGTACATTGGAAAACTGACCTGTAAAACCATAACATAAATATGTAGCATACACTAAAGAAAATCCTGCAAGATATTTGACAGGTTAAAAGCTAAAGATCAAAGAGCAAAACAAAAAGCGTAAATATATTCATTGACTCATGCTAAAACTGGTCTTTTATAATATGAAATGTAATTTTTTTTAGTATTTCTATGCACTGCAATAACTAAAATTCTGAGAGTATATCCCAACTTTCAAATAACGTTGTTCATAACATCAAACTTTCGATCTCTGTGGGTAATCTATATGAGCCCCATTGACTCAAAAATATTCAGGGTAATTTTTGTAGATTTGGCATTGTATTGCATTTGAGTTTCTATATTAATCACACCATTAATTAAAGGCCGGAATGTCTGCACGCTGTAAACTGCTTTTAAATCATGTTATTTATCAAGCTATAACCAGGAGTAAACAAAATAGGTGAAAGCATTGTATTAAGGATTATTACGCAAGCAAGTTTGGCAGTTCTAGTCTTCAGCTTTTAACCACAAAATGGTGATTTAGTATGTAATTGTTTCAATTGAAAAGGAGCAGAAAGCAAATGTATAATTATGAGCAAGTAGTGACTATTTACAAATCTTTTTGAGAACAATTAGCTAATTAGATGACCATATTTATCTAAAGAATTTCTCCAGCTCTGTTAAAGTCACACAGGCACTTGGACCTATCCAATTAACTGATGTATCAAAAGGAAGAAGTCAAAAAGTGTCAAGAGAGTTTTATTGTCATGTGTCCCAGATAGGACAATGAAATTCTTGTGAGGAAATATTATATAATAGAACCGCTTGGATAGTGACTTTTTATATAAGCTAGGTAATTTGCCAGAGAAAAGCTTAAGGTTTTCAGAAACACATGTCTCCTAAAGAAATAAAGTACAAAGGAACACATACAGGGAACAGATGAATCAAAACATAGAAACGCTAATCTGAACATGCATAGCTTTGTCTATTGCTTTGAGGCATTTATAACACTGTAGGAAATTGTATTTGATATAATTTTGTGTTGAAGAATGGCTTGCTGAATTGGGCCTCTTCTCAGGCCAGAGATCATTTGCTCTTTCTCTATGGCACATTCCTGAGCTCTGAGTGTTTTGTTTGTATGACTTGTGTGATCATTGTATTATATGTGTATCTTATATTTTGAGGAGTGGTCTTTGATAATTGAGGGGTTTGCTTTGTTGAAATAAAATAATTCTAAACAAAGTTAAATCACAGGCAAACTAAGGTTGTAAAATGAGGCCAGAGAAGGGGGGGGGGTCATGTGACTGCTGTTGTAAATCACCAGAAGGACTCAGATGATTGGTTACTAGTTTGTCATACCCTCTATATCAGAAATGGCCAATACCTATATAATGCCTTGAGTTTGTACCAGAGTCACTAATTCTTTGGAACTGCCCCGGAGCTTTCAACTCTGTGTCGGAAGGTTCAAAGGTTTATCTCAGCGCTGAATAAAGAAACGATTTCGACAGCAACAAGCAAAGATCTTATAGCAGAGCAAGATAGACCACTCCTCGAAAAACGCGTAGTATGACGTGTGTGATTGTCGACGCCATTTTATAAGGCATTTTATTGGGCTGTCATGGCGTCCTCATCTAAATGTTCATCTCACTGCTCTGCTATCAACTGTTCTAATCGTAAATCTAAACGACCAGATCTGTCATTCTTTAGGTTCCCCAATAAAAAAGAAAGGTAAGAAAATATTATTATTATTTTCTGTCGATATTCTGTCGTGAAAGTGTTATTTTCTGTTCTCCCATCAACGGCCATTGGGAAACTAGGTTTGTCGGTACATTAGAAAGTTAGTAGACTTATTTTTAATAGATCTTTACTTACCACAATAATAAAGACAATTTTAACACTTCTGTACGTTTTTGGTTTTGTTCTTGTAAGGGATTGGTCTCCAAAATATGGCCCGCGGGGCACATTAGGCCCAGTGACCACGAGATTTTTCGAGCTCAGATTCGAGTCTGAGAACGCGACGGCTGTTACCCGTTATGTCCCTCGAATTGTCAACACATCACAAGCAAAGATCACAAGCCCGCCGTGAAGAAGGGTGCAATCAAAGATTATACAACTCTGCTCTATCATCTTTGGGTGCAATGGTGGGCCGGGGGGTTCGGCGGCGGCGGCGGTTGCAATCAAAGATACTAGAGGAGCTCTGCTCTATAATCTTTGGTCGGAATGGGACGGCTGCGCGTTATAACATGCTATCGTTCCACCCTCCCTCTCCCCTTCTCCCTCTCCCCTTCTCCCTCTCCCCCCTTCTCCCTCTCCCCCTTCTCCCTCTCCCCCTTCTCCTTCTTCCCCCTTCTCCCTCTCCCCCCTTCTCCCTCTCCCCCCTTCTCCCTCTCCCCCTTCTCCCTCTCCCCCCTTCTCCCTCTCCCCCCTTCTCCCTCTCCCCCTTCTCCCTCTCCCCCCTTCTCCCTCTCGATCCCGCTCCCCTCTCGACCCCTCTCCCTTCTCTCGACCCCTCTCGATCCCTCTCTTCCCTCGATCCCTCTCCCTTCTCTCGATCCCTCTCCCTTCTCTCGATCCCTCTCTCCCCTCTCTTCTCTCGATCTCTCTCTCCCCTCTTCTCTCGAATCTCTCTCCCTCTCTTCTCTCGATCTCCCTCTCCCTCTCTTCTCTCGATCTCTCTCTCTCCCTCCCTTCCCTCTCTCCCTCCCTTCCCTCTCTCCCTCCCTTACCTCTCTCCCTCCCTTACCTCTTCGTGAGAGTTGGCAGCTCTGCTATGGCTTGGATAGAGGATAAAAGAGGATAGAAAGAAAATACTTAATGGTCTTTGTAAGAAGATTTTAATAAGCTCTTCTACATTTAAGGTAAATTGACACATTGGCAAAAAGCATCGTCAATATACAGGTCTCTCCACACAACTGATAACAATTGCACTTAAGTGATGTCATCCATTGTGCAGGCATGTAGTTATGATCATTTTTTTTCTTATTAGTTAATCCTAAATGATATCTCCTGTAATTTCAGATGTCAACAGTGGGTCCAGAATACTCGTCGACAAGATCTCCTACACCGAACTCCGGAGTACTTGTCAGCCAACTGTTGTCTTTGTTCTTTACACTTTGAACTTGACCAGTTTTCCAACAAGCAGACCAAGAACAGGCTAAATTGTAATGCAGTTCCAACGCTCTTCGACATTCCTAACCCGTCGAAACGTCTGTCTTCCCAACGCAGGTTACTCAAGAGGACGAATGAGAACCTCCCATCCTCACCAACGCCTTTAAAACAGCAAAGAGGCAAGTAATTGTCTCCTTTTTAAAATAAAATATATTCTCTCACTTTGGCTAAATATGAGAAAAAAATTGTATCCAAACTGATATGATTGCTAATGGTCAATATGTAATGGCATGTATGGTACTTTAATTTTCATTTGTGAAATGTTCACAAAACTATAATCACACATAAGACTACACAGTGTGGCTGGTGGAATGCGTACTAGTATTTAATTCAAGTAAGAACATCCATTTAAAACTTCCTCAAGCATAATTATCACAACATTTAAATGGATTTAATTTATAAAAAATCTTCAAAAATATCAAGATCATGATTTTCTTCTGGTAGATTGAAATTGGTGCATCACATCTATTTTTAATTATAACTAGACCAAGTGCAGACCCGTTGGGTCTGTTCCCCCAACGTGCGGTTGAGGGGGGGGGGGGAGGCGGCACGCAGCGTCACACACACTAACTATCCCCCCCCCCCCCTTGCACTCACGCTAATTACCCTCTTGATATTATATTAATATTATTAATTTGCTCCTTTTACCCCATAACCACCCTATCTACTGACGCATAGCCCCTAACTTGCAGTCACATCTAGAGAGGGGCGGGGGGCGGGCGGGGGCAGAAAGTGAGGGCAGAGAGAGAAGGGGCAGAGACAGAGAGAGAGACAGAGACACAGAGAGGGGCAAGAGGGATAGGGGGGTGGAGAGGAGGATAAGAGGGAGGGTGGGTGAGGGGGGAAAGGTGGGTGAGGAGGGGAGGAGAGAGAGAGGGTGAGAGTGAGTGAGAGAGAGAGGGGGTGCTGAGAGGGGGGTGAGGTGGGGAGCAGGGAGGGGGAGGGAGGGGGGAGGGAAGAGGGTAGGGGGTGTGGAGGGGAGGGGGTTTAGGGGAGGGAGGGAGGGTGGGTGAGGGGAGAGAGGGGGGGAGAGAGGGGAGAGGAGGGAGAGAGAGGGGAAAGAGGGGGGGAGAGAGAGGGTGTGCTGAGAGGGGAGGGGGAGAGATGGGGAGCAGGGAGGGTGGAGGGAAGGGGGTAGGGGTGTGTGGAGGGGAGGGGGTTTAATGGAGGAATGGTGGGGGAGGGGATGGAGGGGAGAAAAAGAGGGGAGAGAGGGGGGGAGAGGAGAGGAGAGGGGGGAGAGGAGAGGGGGGAGAGGAGAGGGGGGGAGAGGAGAGAGGGGGGAGAGGAAAGGGGGGAGAGAGGAAAGGGGGGGGAGAACCAAAGATCCTATAGCGGAGCAAGATGGATTACTCTCACGCAAACGTGTAGTACGCTCATGGGCGGATTCATGGGCGATTTTATGACTCATTTTAGCAACCTGCCCCCGCCATCTTGTTCCGCCATCTTGTTTCGCCATTTTGCTCCGCCCTCTTGCTTCCGGCCAAAGATTGGATCCGCAGCGGGGAGAGAGAGTGCGGGGCCCGGGGCAGCGGGGAGAGAGAGTGTGGGGCCCGGGGCAGCGGGGAGAGAGAGTGCGGGGCAGCGGGGAGAAGGAGTGCGGGGCCCGGGGCAGCGAGGAGAAGGAGTGCGGGGCCCGGGGCAGCGAGGAGAGAGAGTGTGGGGCCCGGGGCAGCGGGGAGAGAGAGTGCGGGGCAGCGGGGAGAAGGAGTGCGCGGCCCAGGGCAGCGAGGAGAGAGAGTGTGGGGCCCGGGGCAGCGGGGAGAGGGAGTGCGCGGCACGGGGCAACGGGAGAGGGAGAGGGGCATAGGAGGGGGGGAGACATTGTAGTGAGGGGGCAGGCGAGGGAGTACCGGGGGGGGATAAGGCCTAGTGTGTGTGAAGTTGCGGGGAGGTTTACAATGTTTCTTATTTAATGTCCCTTGTCTAGTCTGAAATAAAGTTCATTATTGGATCAGAAGAAATATAATTGTGTGTGTTATATGATTATATACATTTATATAATTTGCATGTATGTGTGTTTATAAACATTTTATTCTTTAACAAGAATTAACAGAATTATGAACTAACAGAATTATGAATCTAACCCTATATCACGCACAAAAAGTTCCGCAATGTCAATCACCCTGCGAGTCGGGTCGGTTCCGTTTACTACAAAATCAACTCAAACACTGCTTGTGAACCATTTAAAAAGAAATGATTTAAAAAACATTAAAAAAGACAATTACCAGAATCAAATGTTATTGTTGACAAGAAGTATGAACTGACAGATTTATGAATCTAACCCACACAAACTGTTGCCCCACAACATTGATTACACTGCGAGTCGGGTCGGGTCAGGTAGGCTCAGGTTACTAAAATGGGCGTGGAAAAATGCCCATGATCCCCTCCATAGCGTACTACACGTCAGTCCATTGCATTTCGCAGGAGTAGCCTATCTTGCTCCACTATAAGATCTTTGGGGAGAACCTCGGCACACATGCGGCAGAGGGGGGCTGTGAGCGAGGTGGCCAAAAATGACGGCCGTAGGTGGCGGCGTTCTCTCGGAAATCGCAGCACAGATGGCCAAAACCAGTCAAGAACAGACTTTCAGTAGTAGATGCTGATTTATTTACATGTATATGCTTAATCTTTTTAATTAGTATGCTTGCCATTTCATTCCCCCTTTTTCTTTTTTCTTGTATTGGCAGTGCCACACAACATACAGGCAGAACATTCTTACTGCTCAGCTGCAGACAAAGTTCCGCTGGGAAGAACCCAGCAGTGTCTCTACAACTCCTGAAACACCTGATCTTCAAATCACACCAAATGTAAATGACAGCAGAGCTCTGAAGAATGAAAGACAGCGTACTTTCCGCCTCAAAAAAAGAGTACAACAGATCAAATTATCAATGGGAAAGAATACTACAGAAAGTAAGACAATCAGTGACTTGATCAGAGGGACTGGTGAATTTTTACAAGAACGTTTAATGAATGTTTACAGAAGGTTAAGGCTATTGGACTACAGCCTAAGGCCGTTGTTTGTGACCAAGGCCCAAGCAATGTTCGACTATACTCCAACTTGGGTGTGACGGAAGACCATCCTTTCTTCGTCCACGGGGGAACCAATATCTATTGCATGCATGACCCACCCCACTTGTTGAAAAACACTCGATCAAATTTGGAGAAATATGTTTTTGAGGTCAAGGGAGAGGATGGCAGAAAAAAACATATCAAATGGGCACATATTTACGCATTTTATGAGCATGATTCATAGTTGCCCATTAGAAAAGCCCATAAATTAACCAGAGGCCATTTTGTTTTAAACAGCTTCTCTAAAATGAGAGTCAACAAGGCTGCGCAGGTGCTTAGCCATTCAGTAGCAGCAGGTGTCTACACCTATGCAACTCTTGGAAAGTTACCTGGGGAGGCTGTTTATACGGCAGAATTGATTGAAATGGTTGATGGACTTTTTGACTCCTTTAACAGCAGGTTTTACAAGGACGCCAAAAAGTTAAGGAGGCCTATGTCAGAAAAGTCTGCACATAAGTCATTCTTTGAATCATGCTTGACTGTACTCCAAAGCCTGACAGTGCTTGGAGCTAAAAATGTGTTGCTTGTCAAGGGATGGCGGCTTGCAATTTCTTGCATTTCACAACTGTGGCAGCACATCAAGGAAAGCACAGACGCCCGTTTTATGTTCACATCCAGGATCAATCAGGATGTTGTGGAGAATTTGTTCTCCACTATTCGGCGAAAGGGCGGATTCAGAGAAAATCCATCTGCAAAGGAGTTTCGATGTGCTTTTCGGATGGTTATGGTGGCTGAACTGATCAAGCCATCTGTGAGTGCAAACTGTTCCCCCGACTCAGACACACTTATCTTGACATTGCAAACACTGACAAAAAACAGAGTCAAGAAACCATCTCCATCTATCTCTCATACAAATAAAACAAAACAGCACAATGCAGTCTGCAGCATTTCACTTGATCTCCCTGAAGAAAATACACTAGCTTACATCGCAGGTCACATCTGTCATAGGATCATTACTTCACACGAACTGTCGTCAAAATGCATCACGTGCAGAGAAGTTCTCTTACGAACTGATACCACTTTAGTTAATCCTGCACTCATATTCATCCATCATAAAGCCTATGACACATCAACGTCTGACTTTGGCTCATTGATGGTGCCTTCGGAATACTTTCTTGGGTTCTGTGAAGTGTGCGAGCAAGTGTTCCGCACAGAATTTGATGATGTTAACATGACCAGGGATAACATTTCCCATCTAATAAACACAGCAATACATAACACACAGCAATACAAAGACATGAACTTGTGCTGCAATAGAGTCAAGGTTAGAATTGTAGCTATCTTTGTGAGTATCCACATGCACTATGGACTCAAATTCAAGAATAGAAAAATGCATAACTTGACTGTTAAAAGGAGATGTAAAAAACTTCAAAAAGTGGGACATACGTAAAGTGCATAATTTTCAAAAATTATGTATTTGAAGTTATACTATTCAAGTTCAAGTGAGTTTATTGTCATGTGTCCCTGATGGTACAATGAAATTCTTGGCTTTGCTTCAGCACAACAGAACATAGTAGGCATTGACTACAAAACAGATCTGTGTGTCCATACACCATTATATAAATATATACACACATGAATAAATAAACTGATAAAGTGCAAATAGCAGATAATGGGCTATTAATGTTCAGAGTTTTGTCCGAGCCAAGTTTAATAGCCTGATGGCTGTGAGGAAGTTGCTATCCCTGAACCTGGTCGTTGCAGTCTTCAGGCTCCTGTACCTTCTACCTGAAGGTAGCAGGGAGATGAGTGTGTGGCCAGGATGGTGTGGGTCCTTGATGATACTGCCAGCCTTTTTGAGGCAGAGGCTGCGATAGATCCCCTCGATGAAAGGGAGGTCAGAGCCGATGATGGACTGGGCAGTGTTTACTACTTTTTGTAGTCTTCCTCTCCTGGGCGCTCAAGTTGCCGAACCAAGCCACGATGAAACCGGTCAGCATGCTCTCTACTGTGCACCTGTAGAAGTTAGAGAGAATCCTCCTTGACAAACCGACTCTCCGTAATCTTCTCCGGTAGAGGTGCTGATGTGCTTTCTTAATAATTGCACCAGTGTTCTCGGACTAGGAAAGATCTTCATAGATGTGCACACCCAGGAATTTGAAGCTCTTGACCCTTTCAACCATCGACCCGTTGATATAAACGGGACTGTGGGTCCCCATCCTACTCCTTCCAAAGTCCACAATTATTTCCTTGGGTTTGCTGGTGTTGAGGGCAAGGTTATTGTGCTGGCACCATACGGACAGTTGCTCGATCTCTCTTCTATACTCTGACATCCCCATCAGTGATACGTCCCACAACAGTGGTGTCGTCAGCGAACTTGATGATGGAGTTCGGATTATGACTGGCTACGCAGTCATGAGTATAGAGTGAGTACAGCAGGGGGCTGAGCACGCAGCCTTGAGGTGCTCCCGTGCTGAAAGTTATCGAGTCTTGACACATTTCCACCAATACGAACAGACTGTGGTCTGAGAATGAGGAAGTCGAGGATCCAATTGCAGAGGGATGCGCAGAAACCCAGTTCTGCGAGTTTGGTAACCAGCTTGGAGGGGATGATTGTATTAAATGCCGAGCTGTACTCAATGAATAACAGCCTGACATATGAGTTTTTGTTGTCCAAGTGGTCCAGAGCAGAGTGGAGGGCCAGCGAGATTGCGTCCACCGTTGATCTGTTGTGGCGGTAAGCGAACTGCAGTGGGTCTAGGTTTTTGATGCCCTTTTGAAGCAGGTGGGAACCTCAGACCTCGGAAGTGAGATTGAAAATGTCCGTAAAAACTCCAGCCAGTTGGTCTGCACAGGTTGTTTATCTACGTAGTTGAAAATTTTGATTGTTACCCATACAAAATCGTGCCAATGACGATTTATTTATCTATATTACTAAAACTAAGATCTTGACCGCTCTCGTCTTTCTGTTTCTTGATTTCCGAGTGAACGCCGCCACTTACGGCTGTCATTTTTGGCCAGCTCACTCAGAGTCCCAGGGGGGAGGGACTATAAAACCGGGAAGTGTTGTGCCTCACGCAGTCTCTGCAAGACAGAGGAAGCGAGAGGGTCACGGCTCTCTGAGCGGCGAATAACACTGAACGCACGTCTACTCCACGGCGAGCCCCCTTGATGTGGTTGCAAAGTGTTTGCCAAATTGTCTTGGCTTTTAAAGACTCTTCAGAAAATGTGTTGGATGCTTGCAAATTGTTTGCCAAATTGTCTTGGCTTTTAAAGACTCTTCTGAAAATGTGTTGGCTGCTTGCTAATTTGCTTGGCTCTTAAAATCGTTGTAACAGTATGCGGATGGATAAAGCGGCAATGTGGCGCTGAGTGCGTCATTTCCGGTTCGTGGCAAGATGGCGCTGACTGCAGAAGGCACCGAGTGAAGACACCGCTGAATAATTCAAGAGAGCTGACTACTCTGTCAATGGTGAGTGTGTTTGTTGGACGTTATTTAAAGCACGTATTTGCTTCAACAGCAGCAGCCTCTACAGGAGGCTTCAAACGTTTGAGTGAGTCTGTGTCTGTGTGTGTGCGTGTGCGAGTCTCTGTGTGTGAGTGTGTGTGTGTATAGATGTGTGTGAGTTTGTGTGTTTGTATATATGCGTGCTTATATAAAAGTGTGCTTCATTGAATGATGACTTCTGAGATAAATTATCAGATTTTCTTGGTTAAAGTTTGACCGCTGAATCTCTCTATATTTAAATTGTCTCTTTTTTTTATCAACAACAAAGAGACATAAAGACGCAGTGAGCAGCAACAAGAGGCACAACAAGAAAGAATTATTCTCATCTTTGACATTTAAAATGTTCTTATATTTTAAGAGATTCACATTTTAAATTTTAATAAATCATTTTTCCACTTTTCATGCCTGCGTGTTCTTCATCACAATGGGAACCTAATGGGCAGGAATGGATACTCTGTGGGAGTATCTTGCTTCTGCCCAAAGATAGGATCTTCGCTTCGGCCTCTGCACTCGTATCCACAGATTCTATAGCGGAACAAACATAGAAACATAGAAAATAGATGCAGGAGGAGGCAATTTGGCCCTTCGAGCCAGCACCGCCATTCATTGTGATCGTGGGTGATCGTCCCCTATCAATAACCCGTGCCTGCCTTCTCCCCATATCCCTTGACTTCACTAGCCCCTAGAGCTCTATCTAACTCTCTCTTAAATCCATCCAGTGACTAGGCCTCCACTGCCCTCTGTGGCAGGGAATTCCATAAATTCACAAATTTCTCTGGGTGAAAAAGTTTCTTCTCACCTTATTCTTAAATTACCTCCCCTTTATTCTAAGACTGTGGCCCCTGGTTCTGGACTCGCCCAACATTGGGAACATTTTTCCTGCATCTAGCTTGTCCAGTCCTTTAATAATTTAATATGTTTCTATAAGAATCCCCCTCATCCTTCTAAACTCCAGTGAATACAAGCCTAGTCTTTTCAATCTTTACTCATATACAGTCCCACCATCCCAGGGATCAATCTTGTGAACCTACGCTGCACTGCCTCAATCACAAGGATGTCCTTCCTCAAATTAAGAGACCAAAACTGTACACAATACTCCTAATGTGGTCTCACCAGAGCCCTATACAACTGCAGAAGAACCTCTTCACTCTATACTGAAATCCTCTTGTTATGAAGGTCAACATTCCATAGCTTTCTTCACTGCCTGCTGTACCTCTAAGCCAACTTTCAGTGGCCGGTGTACAAGGACGCCCAGGTCTCGCTGCACATCCGCCTTACCTTATAACCATATATAACCATATAACAATTACAGCACGGAAACAGGCCATCTCGACCCTTCTAGTCCGTGCCGAACACGTATTCTCCCCTAGTCCCATATACCTGTGCTCAGACCATAACCCTCCATTCCTTTCCCGTCCATATAACTATCCAATTTATTTTTAAATGATAAAAACGAACCTGCCTCCACCACCTTCCCTGGAAGCTCATTCCACACAGCCACCACTCTCTGAGTAAAGAAGTTCCCCCTCATGTTACCCCTAAACTTCTGTCCCTTAATTCTCAAGTCATGTCCCCTTGTTTGAATCTTCCCTACTCTCAGTGGGAAAAGCTTATCCACGTCAACTCTGTCTATCCCTCTCATCATTTTAAAGACCTCTATCAAGTCCCCCCTTAACCTTCTGCGCTCCAAAGAATAAAGCCCTAACCTGTTCAACCTTTCTCTGTAACTTAGTTGCTGAAACCCAGGCAACATTCTAGTAAATCTCCTCTGTACTCTCTCTATTTTGTTGACATCCTTCCTATAATTAGGCGACCAAAATTGTACCCCATACTCCAGAATTGGCCTCACCAATGCCTTGTACAATTTTAACATTACATCCCAACTTCTATACTCAATGCTCTGATTTATAAAGGCCAGCCTAACCTAACCTAACTCTATTGAGATAATAATCTGCCCCCTTGTTTTTGCCTTCAAAGTGGATAACCTCACATTTATCTATAGTATACTGCATCTGCCATGCATCTGCCCACTCACTCAACCTGTCCAGGTCACCCTGCAACCTCCTAACATCCTCTTCACAGTTCACACTGCCACCCAGCTTTGTGTCATTCACAAACTTGCTAGTGTTGCTCCTAATTCACTCTTCCAAATCATTAATATATATGGTAAACAGTTGTGGCCCCAATACCAAACCTTACGGCACTCCACTCGACACTGCCTGCCATTCTGAAAAGGACCCGTTCACTCCTACTCTTTGCTTCCTGTCTACCAACCAATTTTCTATCCATGTCAACACCCTACCCCCAATACCATGTGCTCAAGATGGACCACTCCTGCGAAAAACAATCGACAATCGGCAATGTAGGCAACACGACTTGTCTTTCTTCAGGTTCCCCATTAAGGAGGAAAGGTAAGAAAACATTTATTACTTCGGTGGCATATTGAAATTTTTATTTGGCCTGTTCCATCTCTCACTGTAGTTAGATCATTGAGCTCAGATAGTCGAGTCCTCATAGCAACATCCTTGTAAAAATCTTCTCAAGAGCATTTTCTTTCTACATCTCTGTTATTTAATGCAGAATAAGAGCATATTGACTGCAGATATTTTCTGTAATTTCAGATGTCGACAGTGGACATGATCTACACCGAACTGCGGAGTATTTGTCAAATAACTGCCCTCTTATGTACATTGTGTGAAATTGTGATTTGTTAACTGCACAAAACTAATGCAAATGGCGATTTATTTATTATTGTAAGTACGTTGGCTATCATTGTGTTACATACGTTAAATTGTACATCACTTTCACTGGTTAGCTGATATGCTGAACACTGCAATCCTGTATAACCCGCGCACAGAATAATGTGAATTGTGTAAATCTTATCATGCATGTCGGAAATAAAATGTTAACCATGTTAATGGATCTCTATTATGAAATATTTAAAATTGAGTGTGTTGGCGCAATATTGGTTCCAGCCGTCAGTGACTGCACTGCCAGCCCTCCAGCTGTCAGTGACTGAACTGCCAACCCACGAACCGTGAGTAAGTGAACTGCCAGCCCACCAGCTGTAAGTGACTGAACTGCCAGCCCACCAGCCGTAAGTGACTGAACTGCCAGCCCAATAATCCATTCAGTCCACCCTCTCAACCTTCTCTCTCACAGACTCCCTAGTCCTCACCTTTCACCCCACCAGCCGTCACATACAAAAAGTAATCCTCCGTCAGTTTTGCCACCTCCAACGTGACCCCACCACTCGCCACATCTTCCCATCTCCCCCCATATCTGCCTTCCGCAAAGACCGCTCCCTCCATAACTCCCTTGTCAATTCTTCCCTTCCCTCTCGTACCACCCCCCCCAGGGCACTTTCCCTTGCAACCGCAAGAGATGCAACACTTGTTCCTTTACCTCCCCCCTTGACTCCGTTCAAGGACCCTAGCAGTTGTACCAGGTGTGACAGAGGTTTACCTGCATCTCCTCCAACCTCATCTATTGCATCCGCTGCTCTAGATGTCAGCAGATCTATATCGGTGAGACCAAGCGGAGGTTGGGCGATCGTTTCACCGAACACCTCCGCTCGGTCCGCAATAACCAAGCTGACCTCCCGGTGGCTTAGCACTCCAACTCCCCCTCCCACTCCGTCTCCGACCTCTCTGACCTGGGACTCCTCATTGGCCACAGCGAGCAGCACCGGAAATTGGAGGAACAGCACCTCATATTCCGCTTGGGGATTCTGCATCCTGGGGGCATGAACATCGAATTCGCCCAATTTTGTTAGTCCTTGCTGTCTCCTCCCCTTCCTCAGTCCCCCTGCTGTCTCCTCCCATCCCCCAGCCTTCGGGCTCCTCCTTTTTCCTTTCTTGTCCCCGCCCCCCCCCCACCCCCGATCAGTCTGAAGAAGGGTTTCGACCCGAAACGTTGCCTATTTCCTTTGCTCCATAGATGCTGCTGCATCCGCTGAGTTTCTCCAGCTTTTTTGTGTACCTTCTCTCTCACAGAGTCTGTCACCTGTTTTGGGCAGAATTTCTGGCAGTTTCTCAGCTTCCAGCCTGCCAGGTCTGAGTGACTGTACTGCCAGGCTTCAGTGACTGAGTTGCCTGGACTTAGTGATTGAGCTGCCAGCCCAAGAATCCATTTGGCCCACAATGTCCATACTAGCCCTATGGAAACCAGTCCCTTCGGTCCACAACACCCACACTAGCGCAACAGAAAGCCCCTCCCCCCCCCCCAACTGGCCAGCAATATAGGAATTGGTGGAGGTGGAATATTGCATTAGGTGACCAGCCCTCCCGTGTGAGGCTGGGACCCAACGGGTCCCACTTAGTCTAGTGATTGTGTATAAGCTGGAAATGTTGTCCTTTGTTTGAAATGTGTTGAATTTGACATCACTTTTATTGATTAGCTGATATTCTAAATACTGCAACCCTGTATATGTCGTGCACAAAATGATGTAAATAAAAATTGTTTTCCTTGTTTAAGAAGTTCAATTTAGAATTATTTGAAATTGTGGGGGTTGGTACAAAATACTGTTGACCCACAAATGTGTTGCTATGAGACATTCACATTTAAAAAATCCATGTCTCAAAAAAAGCAAGAAGGTGCCCATGTTATTTGACCAATTTACCAGATTAATTTAAATATGTAGGTATGTATGCATTAGTTTTGCTCCTAATTCCCTTTTCCAAATCATTGATATATATGGTAAACAGTTGTGGCCCCAACACCAAGCCTTGCGGCAAAAAAATCCAGAAGATTAGTCAAACATGATTTCCCTTTCATAAATCCATGTTAACTTGGACTGATCCTTTTACTGCTATCCAAATGCCCCATTATTGCATCTTTAATAATTGACTCCAGCATCTTTCACACCACCAAAGTCGGGCTAACTGGTCTGTAATTCCCCGTTTTCTCTCACGCTCCTTTCTTGAAAAGTGGGATAGCATTAGCTATCCTCCAATCCACAGGAACTGATCGTAAATCTATTGATCGTTGGAAAATGATCATATGTATAAATATATATGTATGTGTATATATGCATGTATGTGTACATATGCATGTATATGTGTGTATATGTATGTATATATATATGTTTATATATGTGTGTGTATATATGTATGCATATAAATGTATCCATATGTATGTGCATTTGTATGTGTGCATATGTATGTGTATGTATGTATGTGTATATATGTATGTATATATGTATGTGTATATATGTGTGTATAAATATATATATGCATATATTTATTATTACTATATAATTATATATATAATTGCCTTTATGGTTTATGTACATCATCTTACAAGACAAATAAATTAATAGTGATGATTTAAATCAAAGTTGCTTCTGATACATGAGAATAAACTTTATTATCTCTAACTTGCCTCTCACACACAGACACACATTCATATAAATATATAAAATATATATATGTTAAATTTAATTATGTGCAGTGTGTGTTAAAGCAATACAAGGGAAACTGCACAATACAATGCAAGGGAAACTACGCAAAGGAGGGGGCTGTTCCCGCTACAAGATACTCGAGGATCTTTGCTTTGGATCAAAGATTATAGAGGAGCTCTATTATCTTTGCTTTGGATTTCAGCGGGTGGCATACCGGAAGTCGCGTTTCGCATTAAGAAATGGCGGCCGTGACGTTCCGTCACGTACTACACGTCAGTCCATTGGATTTCGGAGGAGTGGTCTATCTTGCTCTGCTATAAGATCTTTGGCAACAAGTGTTTGAATCAAGTTTTCTTGAATTTAGATTGACAAAAGAACTCAGTTTAACATTTGCTTGCTGCAGCACAACGGAATATGTAAACATGATACAGAAGTTCTGCATAATAAGGAAGTCCTGCTTCATGAAATAGCAGAACACCCTCATACTTTTATTGCCAAGTTAGGACATTTTTAACACTACAACAGACAGTGCTGCCTGACTCATCAAATCAAACGCAGCTCATTACTGTGTAGGAAGGATCTGCAGATGCTGGTTTACATCAAAGATTGACACAAAATGCTGGAGTAACTGAGCGGGACAGGCAGCATCTCTGGATGGAAGGAATGGGTGACGTTTTGGTTCGAGACCCTTCTTCAGACTGCTCATTACTCACTGTAGGATGGTGTGAAATCTACCAAGTGCCCTCGAGGAGGCACTGGGTGTTCCAGGTCGGTGTGCAACAACACCTCAGTGCAGCCGCCAGTACAACCGGCCTTTGCTGGCAATTTTAACACCTTTGAAACTCGAAGGATGCAAGGTGGGGTCAGAAATGTGGCAATTCTTGTGTATTGCCTCAGTGTAATCTATTATTCCAACACTCTTGCACTTAAGTATGTTGACTGAACTCTATGATAAAAAATAAATTTTACTGTACCTCAGTACATCTATGTCCATGAGCTGTTAAGGTTGTGTGATTTCTGATTACCAAAACTAAGTATGTTATTAACAAATTAGAGAATGCAATGCATTCGGAATGAGTTTAGACAAAGAACTAGCATGGAGTGATGCAACTCTGATCCAAAACTTACATTTTTTCATTGCTTGTGTTGAATAAATATTGCAAGTTAACTTACCTCCACAGACTGAGTTTTTTTTCTAAGAAACAAAATGAATCAAATGGGGTCAATCCAACACGCAGCTACGCTGATAGCACTAGCAACAAGACCTACACTTGACACATTGTTTGTGAACGGATACATTCTTATGCTACACAACACATTCATAGAAACGTTTATCACTCAAACTATTTGAAACTTGCACTGTGCTTGGCTGCCATTCAGATTTAGTCAATGAGAGTATTGCTATTCCTTTCAATTTCATTGTGGGAAGCTCTTTGAAAACGGACGCTCTGATTTATGCACAGCACATAGATTCATACTTTAATCTTTGCACACCCGTTTAGAAATGATGTTTAAAAGTATATCTTTGACCCTATCGAAACAAGTCAATAATTTCCTCACATCCTGGATATGCACTTTGCAGGTTTTGGTGGAATATATAGTTGGAGATTGCTTTTTAAAAAGGCTTTCCAGACATTGGTTTAGTTGTTTATTAATTTTGTCAATGGGATTTAGAACAAACTACCATTTTTCTGCAAATTTTACAGTATTCTAACACTCTTCCCCAATCAAGGAAAGGTTGTACTGTCTCATGGATGGCAATGGCAAATTTCATCAGTGAATGTCTGCCTATCACTTTTACATTGATTCGTCTTTGAAGAACACAATTTCAAGCTTGCCACTTTTCATTTCACTGCACATCTCGTATGTGTATGTGACGAATAAACTTGACTTGACTTGACTTGAGATAATCCAGACAAGATAAGGGAGACGGCAAACACCATCTTTGAAAGAACATGCTTACCACACTGGCATTAACACCATAAAACCAGGGCAGAAGCAGGTCATCCTTGTAGCCGATAGGCTACCTGAGAAGATGACAATTACAAGCTGCGAGCTCAGCTGAAAGGTAAACAGGATCAAGCAGTTCTGCTGCATTCTCATCATGCTGTATAATCCAACAAAATCAACTGTAATGACTCATTCATAAACAATAACCACCTCATTAGATACTCATTAGGCATGCACTGAACAACAATATTAAAAAAAACTTCCTGGAGTATGTCTCCTCCCAAATTACATGTGGGTTTGGAGGTTCATTG
This sequence comes from Amblyraja radiata, assembly GCF_010909765.2. Classification (NCBI taxonomy): domain Eukaryota; kingdom Metazoa; phylum Chordata; class Chondrichthyes; order Rajiformes; family Rajidae; genus Amblyraja; species Amblyraja radiata. The sequence goes on from NC_045980.1 coordinate 38,178,963, forward strand.
GCCTCTGTAAGTTCCCCTGGTGTGTAGGGAGTGGATGAGAAAGAGGATAACAAAATTGCCCCGAGTGTGAACGGGTGTTGGATGACCAGTGAAGATTCAATGGGCCAAAGGACCCGTTTCCATGCTGCATGTCTAAGCAAAAATGGATGACCTCTCTCTACTGGAGGTACACAAAATTGCTGGAGGAACTCAGCGGGTGCAGCAGCATCTATGGAGCGAAGGAAATAGGCGACGTTTCGGGCCGAAACCCTTCTTCAGACCGGCCCGAAACGTCGCCTATTTCCTTCGCTCCATAGATGCTGCTGCACCCGCTGAGTTCCTCCAGCAATTTTGTGTACCTTCGATATTCCAGCATCTGCAGTTCCCTTTTGAACACTGACCTCTCTCTACTGTTTGTTTGGACACACTTAACTCTAGTCATCTCATTCTAAAACACAAATTTACAAATTACACTTTCTCTCTTCAATATTTCCTAAACTCATTTGAATGGGAAGCACTCCCAATATTGTTTTATTGACCTTAAAACTTGTAACTGTAATTCAGTTGTTTCCTATCTCTCTGAATGAAAGCTCCTCTTGTACTTACTCAATAAAACCACCCCCATAGTAAATGCCATAATAACTTCATTGGAGTTTGGGCTGTCTCAGAGACTGCCGAAGCAGCCAGCATGCAAAGCATATTTTAGTTATTTTTACTCTTTTGCAAATGTTCTGACTATATTACGTTAGTATTATTAAAAATTCACAGACCCTAGTAATCTTTGGCAGCAAACCTCCCCTCACTGCTACACCTCCCCCACTACCATGAAGGCATTATGCACAGTAGTTGGGAACCATTGCTGTAAAGTTCCAACTTCCAGGAAAAACAAACTCTGCCTGTGGGAGGCTTTCAGACTCCATACACCTCACTGGCACAACTGATAACAGGACACAAACAAAAAAAAATCGCAGCAAACTAATGTGAGACTTGCCAGGAATTGACAAAGATTAATGAGTCTTTCCCTGTATACAATGAAGGGGACAGTTCCATAGCATTGCCCATCCTCTTCCACAATCCAAAAACAAAACAAATCATATATACAAAAGGAAGAATGAAATATAATGACCAATCCTGTACTCACAAAACACTGTTTAAAGCAACCCCTCTGGGCATTAAGGTACAACCAGATATCAAGATATTTCTGCAATAGTACTGCTTTAAGCCTTCTTCAGACGTACTTTTCCGTCAAATTACTGGACTCGAAGCTCAGGGTTATCCTTGTGCATTGAATGGACCTGTTCTGCAAATGGAAGATGTCCCATTGAAGGGAGTGGAAATTACTGAGGATGATCCATTCAACATGAACGCTGGCGGAATAGAAGATGAGCAGAAGGGAACTGTATCCTTGTTCTAGCTTGGAGAAGAGCAGGAGAGTGGGAAATAGAGGATGCGTGAATCAGAGCACCACCAATTATGCTAGAGGGGAAGCCATGAAAGGAAGCTTGAAGACTTCACCTTCGCTACCAATTTCTACTCTGCTCTCACTGTCACATCATCCATACCTGCCTCAGGACATATAAAATTATTAAGGGATTGGACATGCTAGATGCAGGAAACATGTTCCCGATGTTGGGGGAGTCCAGAACCAGGGGCCACAGTTTAAAAATAAGGGGTAGGCCATTTCGATCTGAGATGAGGAAAAACTTTTGCACACAGAGAGTTGTGAATTTGTGGAATTCTCTGCCTCAGGAGGCAGTGGAGGCCAATTCACTGGATGCATTCAAAAGATAGAGCTCTTAGGACTAGCGGAATCAAGGGATTTGGGGAGAAAGCAGGAACCGGGTACTGATTGTGGATGATCAGCCAAGATCACATTGAATGGCAGTTCTGGCTTGAAGGGCCGAATGGCCTACTCCTGCACCTATTGTCTATGTATCTATGTAACTGTGTAAGTCCACTGCTCGCTGCAGCCTCTGCATTGCGATTGCAGTACCAGGCCATGAAACAACTAGTCAGGATATTTTTTACAGTGCATCTGTACAGCTTTGTTAGATTATTACTATGGCACAATGGTGCAGCTGGTAGAGCTGCTGCCTCACTGGCTTGATCCTGACGGCGGGTGCTGTCTGTGTGGAGTCTATACCTTCTGCCCGTGACCGCGTGGGTTTCCTCAGGATGATCCGGTTTCCTCCCACATACCAAAGACGTGTAAGTTTGTAGGTTAACTGGCTTCTGTAATTTACCCCTAGTGTGTAGGGAGTGGATGAGAAAGTGCAATCATGGGATAACTTAGAACTAGTGTGAACAGGTGGTTGGCTGAAGGGTCTTTTTCCATGTTGAATCTTTCAATTCAGTTCAATATTCAGTGACATGCCATATATCTACAAAATTCTAAGAATGAAGAGGGACTGGCTTGCCTTCTTCGTGATGCCACCTATGTCCTGACCTAGGACAGGTGTTCTGATATGTTAATGACCAAAGACATGCTCTATCCAAAGACATTTAAAAAATTCACGATGCAAGGTCAGCCATTTTAAGACAAATACATAATTGCTTTAAAGACCAAACAACATTACATAGAGTCCTCTCTTTATATAATTAAAAACTAAAGATGCTGGTGACCCTTGGCATCTGTGGAAAGAGAAACAGAGGTAGCTTTTCAGATCAAAATGTCCTCGATAAAAACTGCAATTTAAAAATGTGTTGCATTATGTTGCAACTGCTAATTAAAATTGCCATGGCTTATTCATTGGACACCACAGCAATACTTTGAAAGTCATCATAAATTCATTACAATTTTGCTGGTAACAGGAAGAAAATTATTATTGCTCTTTGAAACAGAAGTGTGATGTTCTTTTACCTAAAGGTTTGATGTACTTTTACCCCTAAATCACCTTATAATAGCAAATTAAAGGCTTTGTAGAAAAGTAATTTAGCTCTCTCTCCCAAATGTTGCACTAGTTTCTTTTGGAATGTAATAACCGAGAAATGTTACCATACTTGGAATGACCAATGATGCCAACTGTCCTGTCAAAATGCTAGGAATTTGTTGAATTATTCAGGAGCAGCTGATAATTTTTCAGTGACTCGTTAATTAATGGCGTTGAGATAGTAGTTAATAAAACAGCTTTGCTTAAAACTAACCAGTGGACATCTCCTGGCAAACTACGGCATGTTTTCCCAACATACAAGACAGGTCCCGACACATTTTTATCCACGAAGCTCAAGCCTGGCTAAAATTATTTAATCAACACACCCTTTAGTTTGAACTTACTCCAAGTTTAAATTTCCAGATGAAACTTCAACCAACCTCATATATTATTTTAATTCATTATATCTAATAATGAACAAAAGTTAAAACACATTTTCAGTCCTATTCTAAATGAATTTACTCCAAAAAGTGGTTTAATGTTTCTCAAGAATATCCATTTTCATCAAAGACTTTCATGCACAATCTTTTCTAAACTCTCTACCAATCATTTTATCTCTGGTCATATATTAAAATATCTTACAGGTCTGCACAATCCTTGCCAACATTTTTAGTTTAGTTTTGTATGTAGATACAGCATGGCAACTCTGCCCACCGAGTCCACGCTGGCCATCGATCCCTCGTTCTCACTAGCTTTATTTTTTTGCATCCACTACCTACATACTAGGAGCAATTTAGGGGCCAATTAATCTACAAATCTGCATGTCGTTGGGAAGTGGGAGAAAACCAAAGCACCCGGAGGAAACCCACAGGTAAGGCATGCAAACTCCACGCAGACAACACCCGAGGTCACGATCGAACTTTGGAGCTTGAGGCAGCAACTCTACTGAGCTGAGCCACCAATTTATCCCAAGTAAATAGCATGTTCCTGTCATAAATAAGGCAGCCAAATGACATCCTGACAGTTGAAAGGAGAGGTGACAGTCAGTCAATGGCGCACAACAGTACTGTGGGAGAAGAACTTGACATGCAAGGGGGAACCTTCCCACACCAGATTCATCATATTTCATATAACGGCTAGAATACACTGCCTCCTGGTTGGCTTGTGGATGACAGTCTTGCTCTCTTGATCCCTTCACAACCCTGATGGTTGAAAACAGCATTCCCCCAGTTATTAGAGGCAATGGTGAATTCTTTTGTGATAATGTCACTGCAACAATGTCTTGGTTTTCCTTTGTGTAGTGAACATGTCTCAAAATGTCAGAGCCTAGCTTCCAACAGAGGGTTTTTAGTCATGCATTCCAAGGGTGGCACAGTGGCGCATCCAGTAGAGCGACTGCCTCTTAGTGCCAGAGACCCGTGCTCGATCCTGACTAAGGGAGCTGTCTGCGTGGAGTTTGTACATTGTGACTGTGTGGGTTTCCTCCAGGTCCTCCAGTTTCTTCCCACAGGAACACTGCACTGTACAGATGTCAAAGACACATTTGTTCTTTATGGCAAATGCAAAAGATTTCATGACAGAAGCCACTTTCTTCAGTGGTCAATATTAAATTCTCAACCAACAGAAGATGGCTACCTGATCATTCCTGAACACAAGAATTTACTCTCTGGGTGTTAATTGCGGCCTTTCTACATTACATGAGTAATTCCATCTCAGAACCTCTTCGCAAGTCATTGGAGCAGAATTAGGCCATTCGGCCCATCTAGTTTACCCCACCTTTAATCATGGTGGATCTATCTTTCCCTCGCAACCCCATTTTCCTGCCTTCTCCCCGTAACCTTTGACACCCTTACTAATCAAGAACCCATTATCTCCGCTTTAAAAATACCCAAAGACTTGGCCTCCACAGCCATGTGTGGCAATGAATTTGGTGTACCCATGCTTTGGGACATCATGAGGTAATGCCACAAGTTTGCAGGAGTGTCCTGACTCAAAACGTCATCTATCCACGCTCTCCTGAGATGCTATCTGACCCTCCGAATTACTGCAGCAATGTGTCTTTTTTTGTAAACCAGCATCTGCAATTCACAAGTCTGTTTTTACTTTCACTATTTAAAATAAATATTTCATTTTTACGTGCGGGATTTTTATTGATTTGATCTTTTCTAAACCATAACTATTTTGAGAAGTTCTTGATACTTTGGGGATGATCAACCATGATCACATTGAATGGCAGTGCTGGCTCGAAGGGCCAAATGGCATACTCCTGCACCTATTGTCTATTAAGTATGATATTCTAGAATAATGGGTAGGCCATGTAGAACGGAGACAAGGAAAAACTTTTTCACCCAGAGAGTTGTGATTCTGTGGAATTCTCTGCCTCACAAGGCAGCGGAGGCCAATTCTCTGGATGCTTTCAAGAGAGAGTTAGATAGAGCTCTTAAAGATAGCGGAGTCAGGGGGTATGGCAAGAAGGCAGGAACGGGGTACTGATTGTGGTTGATCAGCCAGGATCACAGTGAATGGTGGTGCTGGTTCGAAGGCCGAATGGCCTACGCCTGTACCTATTGTCTGTTGACCTCTATTTCAGTACCAGATCGGCCTGACTGATGCAAAGACAGCATGGAAACACTTTAAAAAAAGAATACTGTACTATTTATATGCCTCTCATCTTTTCAAAGATATAAACAGGCTGGGTGGAATGGCAGAAGAATTTTAATGTGGAGAACAAGGTAATGCATTTGGTCCGAAAACTAAGGAGAGGCAATACAGGCACTGTTTGAAAAGGCATGCAGAATCGGAGTGACCAGGAACAATCATTGAAATATGGTAGAGTAGGTTGAAAGAACAATTAACATGGTCTACAATCTTCAGAACTTTATCAGAGCCAGAGTTCAAAGGCAGGAAAATTATGCTGAACTTTTATAAAACACTGATCCGTACACAACTGCAGAAATTGGAAAAGCAGCAGTGTAAGTCCACAATAGATTTTTGAGAATGGTACCCAAGATGGAGGGGTATGGGTATATTTACAAGGATACTTTAGAGATATTTGAACCATTTTCTTTGAGGAGAAATGCAAGGGAAGATTTCACAGATGTTTATAAAAGGGTGAGGAGTCTGAAAGACTGGATAGTGGCACGATGTGCTCTTTAGTCGAAAAATCAAAAACTCAACGCCAGAGATGTCAATAATGGGGAAGAAAATGAATCGTTTTTTTTAAGCACCATGTGGTTGGAATCTGTCAGCAGATGTGGTGGAGAAAAGTTCCACTGTGTCCTTCCAGAGGGAGATGGATAAATATATGGTGGAGAAAAATTTGCAAGGCTACAGACAAAGGATCCAGAAAGTCACTGTGGTTGAAAGCTTGCATGTACATTATGGGCCGAATGGCTTCCTATTTTGCAACTATTCCATGATTCTATTCTATGATGACTTTATCAGAAGTCAAAGATGGACAGAAGATTATTCTAATGATCTCTGGCTGTTGTACGAGAACATTCCATGTCACAGTTCAACCTTGACATTAGAAGTATGCTTTTCCATTCTCCATCAGTGATCACTTCACTCATCTGACCCAATGTGGCAGAAAGAACCTCATCTGATCTACTTTCAAGCTATTTTCAGAATTGCTTCTTACATCAATTTCTTTCCAGTCTGTCAGAATCTTCACTATCAAAGCCGAAAGCATATGCCTGAAAGTCATGCTTTCTCCGACTTTATTGGGATCAGTAAGCAGCCTCAGATAGTATGTAAATAGTGGAGTCAGATGGTCTTGGCAATGAGAAAATGTTATGTAAAGTTAAAAATATTTTGTCAAATAACAGGTGAGAAATCTGCTTAGAGACAAGGAACTGCAGATGCTGCATCTTGCATAGAGCACTAAGTGCTGGAGTAATTTACCAGCAGAGGCAGCATTCCTGGAAGTCATGGATAGCCATTGTTTGGGGTCAGAACCCTTTGGAGGAGAACTTCTTCAAAGTAAACATACCTTGAGGAGATTTCACAGTGTAACTAAAATGGAGACACAAGGAACTTTGAGGAAGGACATTCTTGCTATTGAGGGAGTGCAGCGGAGGTTCACAGAGTTAATTCCCGGGATGGCAGGACTGTCATTTGATGAAAGAATGGAGCGACTGGGCTTGTACCACTGGAATTTAAAAGGATGAGAGAGGATCTTATAGAAACGTATAAAATTATTAAGAGATTGGGCACGCTAGATGCAGGAAACATGAACCCGATGTTGTGGGAGTCAAGAACCAGGGGCTACAGTTTAAGAATTAGGGGCAGGCCATTTAGAACTGAGATGAGAAAAAACCTTTTACACATAGAGAGTTGTGAATTTGTGGTATTCTCGTCTTCAGAAGACAGTCGAGGCCGATTCACTGGATGCATTCAAAAGAGTTAGATAGAATCAGGGGGTATATGGGGAAGGCAGGAACGAGATACTGATTGTAGATGATCAGCCATGATCACATTGAATGGCGGATGGCCTACTCCTGTGCCTATTGTCTATGTAACTGCAAATGCTGAAATTATGCGTGGAACACAAGGTGCTGGAGTAACTCAGGCAGCATCTCTGGAGAACATGGAAAGGCAACGTTTTGGATCGGGATCCTACCACTTAAGTTTAAAAAAAGTTATAATGATTCATCAGTCTGTTTCCTCACACCTTTTTCATATTGGTGCAAAATATTGCAAGCATTTAAAAATAGAAACATCAATATTCTGTTATCCAACTGATATTCAATCCTGGGGCAGGTACTAAAGGTCCAATTAAGGAACCTATTCACAGATGTGGCGCTAAATCTATCAAACATTGCACTCTGACTCTGAATGCTCCCTCGAGTCAAATAGTGGGGATAAGATTTACTGGGGAAATTTAGAACTGCCACTTGGATCCTATCATGTGAGATCTAATGTAGGATCTGTGCTTCATTTGATTTCAATAATTTCAGGCTAGTAGATGAGAATGCAAAGGGAAAGGCAAGAGTTTTTTGTTGATTTTGCTTAGTTTAATGCTTTTTGTTATTTCTAAGAACTTTAATGGGATAATCATTTTCTAAAAATTAAATTATTTCCTTCAATTTTAATGTCTCTGTCTCTATTCAATGTCTCGGAAGGCGCCAACAATGGCTGCCTCACCAACAGTCTGCCTGTCCCTTCCTTCTTTGTGTTTTAATATATGTGTTAAATGTATGTTTTTAGTGTTCTTTAACTTGTTTTATGTGGGGGGGGGGGGGGTAGTTGGGGAAAACTGTTTCTAATCTCTTACTTCGACAGAGATGCGTTTTTTTTCCATATCGTATCTCCGTCTGCACTGCGGCCTAACATCGAGGAGTTGGCGGCCTTTGCTGGAGACCAACTTTTGAGAGCTCCACCGCGGGGAGCCTTCAGGACTTTTAACATCGCGGAGCCCGCAATCATTTTGCCAGGGATCGACCTCGGAACTCCAACCGTGGGTGCTTGCGGACGTAACATCACGGAGCCCGCTGTCTCTGGTCAGAGACTGACTTCGGGAACTCCAAGCCGCAGGAGCTTTGAAAGCCCCGACGCGGGAGCTTTGACCGCTGACTGCAGGAGCTTCGATCGCCCCAACAGATGGTTCAACTGCCTCGACCGCGGGAGAATAAAGAGGAAGAAGTTAAGACTTTATTGCCTTCCATCACTGTGAGGAATGTGGGGAATCCGCTGTGGTGATGCTTATGTTAACTTTTATGTAGTTGCGTGTCTTGTTGCTTTTTTGTTTCGTATGGCTGTATGGTAATTCGCATATCACTGTTCCTTAATTGGTACATGTGACAATAAAAGACCTTTGAAACCTTTGAAATGTTGGGATAATGAAGAATGGCAGTGTTTGCTAGCTGATATGGGTTGGAAGGCATACACACTCTACAATAAATGTACTTGGGAATACAATGATGGCCAAATGCTCAAGAATGTTTAATTGTCATATGTACCGACAATGGAACAGCTAATACTGCCAAGGTTCGATCCAGGTGCGGTCTATGTGGAGTTTACACATTCTTCATGGGTTTCCTCCGGGTGCTCTGGTTTCCTCCCACATTCAAAAGACACGTGGGTTTGTAAGTTAATTGGCCTTTGTAAGTTTCCCCCAAGTGTGTCAGGAGTGGATGAGAAAGTGGGACAACACAGAACTAGTGTGAATAGGTGATTGCGGGTTGGAGTGGATTTGGTGGGCCGAAGGGCCTATTTGCATTATCTAAACTAATGACGTTCTTACCTGCAGCAGCATAACAGACATGTAAACACAATACACATAGATAATATGGAACAAAGGATTCAATTAATTAATAACCAAAATATTAAAAACCTTCGAACATTCACTGACCACCCAAGTCTCATACAGTATTTAGCAAGGAGATTTTGGTAGATTACCAAACAGGGGGACTATAGGCCTTGCAGTTTACTCTGTACACACCGGGCCCAATCCACCGCATCTCTTCATGGCCCACAAGCAGAAATCGCAGGCAGCAGTCCTTAACAAGGATGATCAAGTCCACAAGTTGAACAACATCAGATGATAGTGTTGTCCAGTACAGATTTCACAGCCACCAGTAAACAAACCAGAAAATCAATCAAGCTTAAGAAAACTATTAAAAAAATTGACAACGCATAAAATTTACGAAATTATTCAGTGGCAAACAATAGGGGGGTTGCACGTAAGGTCACTGGGTCATAGGGCTCGACGCACGGAGCCGGTAAATCCAACTGGAAGACATCCATCACTTCCGGTATATGTTATTAATGCTAGAAACGCATACTTTCCTACCTGTTAAAAACCGGCAAAATGTTGAATTTTTGTGCTGAAAAAAATTGTGGGAGTCGGGCTAAGTGTGAGAGACATGTACCCAACTTTAGAATTCCAAAAGTGAAGCGAAATGAAGGTATTGAGAAGCGAGAACTGAAGGGACTACAGCAGCTAAAGTGCTTGGTAAACATTGAAAATATTGGGAATTATCACATTTGCTCACTGCATTTCATCAAGTAAGGCATTATTTGTGTTTTTTCTTGATTCCTTTGGTATCTAGAAATTCTCAGAAGTGATAAATCTGGCTGTAAATTTTTCTTCAGATGCGTTTTCATTTTGTATGTAAAAACCCACGAGAACCATGGGCGATTAAAAAAAATTACAGCCAGATTTATCACTTCTGAAACCTTTTAGATGCCAAAGGAATCAAGAAAAAACATAAATAATGCCTGAGTTGATGAAATGCAGTGAGCAAACGGCCAATGTTCGCCAAGCACTCGGGCTGTTGTTGTCCCTTCAGCTCTCGTTTCTATCTACCGTCATTTCTCCTCACTTTTGGAATTCTGAAGTAGGCTAAATGTCTCTCACGCTTATCCCGATTTCCATAATTATTTACAGCGCAAAAAATTGACAATTTCAGCGGGTTTTAACGGGCCCGCTACGCTGGAAACAATGGTAAGTGCCTACCTGCAGTTCATCGCGTGTAATCCATTTGGAGTAGCGTAGCAACAGTACGGGTCATGGGTCGTGACCCGACTGCCGTGAAACCTCCCTATACCACATTAAAAAAAAATTAAATTTAATGTAGACTTTTTTTATAGAATGAAGCAAAGGCAGATTTAGTGCATGTTAAGTGACAGGCTTTGTGACCACAGCAACGAGTCTTGCTTCATGTGGTTGTAACACAATCATTTTCCTTGCAGTGATTTTATGCCCTGCCCACCTCCAACTAATCCACCCATAAGCCATTCCATTGGACCGTTGCCATGTCTGAATACTCAGGGCAACATACACTTCTCGCAATACCTTAAAAATTCAACAGGAACCAAGAGATCCAAATAACATCACGTTCTCCAAAATTAAAATGGATTAAAAGTTAAACAAATCACCTCAACATACCGTTAAGGAAAGAACTGCAGATGCTGGAAAAATCGAAGATAGACAAAAATGCTGGAGAAACTCAGTGGGTGAGGCAGCATCTATGGAGAGAAGGAAAAGACGACATTTCGGGTCGAGACCCAAAGGGTCTGTTATGCTGCTTTTCGTTCTCTCCATAAATGCTTCTCTCCATTGATGCTGCCTCACCCGCTGAGTTTCTCGAGCATTTTTGTCTACCTCAACATACTTAAAATTCATATATTCAAGGAAAGTAGGATTATATTTTCGATACAGTCAACACCAGCTGAGTGCAGCGTTAAGAATATTTGTGCAAAAGGGATGTCTCACAGCAACATTTCATTCATATGCACTTTACCGTATTTACACTGGAGAAAGCAAATATCTCACTGGCCACAGAGAAGCCATCCACATTAGGAAATGTGGTCTTTGTCCTTTGACAGACGTGATGTTTTAGAATATGCTTATAACAGGAAGTAAGGATAGCATTACCAGATTCACTTATACATTCACCAAACAGCAAACATTTATATTTCATTCGTTATTGATTAGCAATGACCAGCACGGGTTATCGAAAGGGGACGATCAGCCATGATCACAATGAATGGCGGTGCTGGCTCGAAGGGCCAAATGGCCTTCTCCTGCACCTATTTTCTATGTTTCTATTCAATCAACAAAAATACACTGCAATTTGAAAAAAATTAACAAAGATTGTATAACCATGTTCCCAATAACCAATGTTAAAAATTCTGTGATTATGTCAAATGTGTAGGCGATAAATGGTCTCTATTGAGTTACCCAGTCGCAAAAGCAATAAAGTGACAAAGAATGCCAGAGTGGCGCAGCTGGTAGAGATGCTGCCTCACAGTGCCAGAGACTTTGGCTTAGAAACATAGAAAATTGATGCAGGAGTAGGGCAGTCGGCCTTCGAGATAGCACCGCCATTCAATGTGATCATTGCTGATCATCCACAATCAGTACCCCATTCCTGCCTTCTCCCCATGTCCCTTGATTCCGCCAGACCTAAGAGCTCTATCTAACTCTCTTTTGAATCAGCCTCCACTGCCTCCTGAGTCAGAGAATTCCACAAATTCACAACTCTCTGGGTGAAAAAGTTTTCCAAGAAGTCAGCTTGATCCTGACCTCAGGTGCTGTCTATGTGCAGTTTGCATATTCTCCCTTTCACCAAGTGAGTTTCCTCCCACATACCAGACGTGCGGGGTTGTAGGTTAATTGGCCACCAAAATTGTCCCGAGAACACACAACTTGTATGAACGAGTGACAATAAAGGGGAGGCCATTTAAGACTGAGGTGAGAAAAAACTTTTTCACCCATAGAGTTGTGAATTTGTGGAATTCCCTGCCACAGAGGGCAGTGGAGGCCAAATCACTGGATGGATTTAAGAGAGAGTTAGATAGAGCTCATGTGGCTAGTGGAATCAAGGGATATGGGGAGAAGGCAGGCACTGGTTATTGATTGGGGACAATGAATGGCGGTGCTGGCTCGAAGGGCCGAATGGCCTCCTCCTGCACCTATTTTGTATGTTTCTATGGTCGGTGTGGACTCGGTGTGCCAAGTTTTCTTGCTGTAACCCTAAATTGAACTAAACAACCACAAGTCCACTGTCGGATGCACACTGATGGGCAACACAGTGGAGAATATGCAAGGTACAGCGATGTTGTGTTGTGTATATATCCATGACTAACTCACCTTCAGGAAGGAGATACTGATGAATTATTAAAGTGCTGAGTGCGTCCTTACAGTTGGAGGCACAGCCTGTATTAATGAGTTATATCAGGAACTATACATCAGGAGGTGCAACTCCAGAGCCAACAATATCATGAGAGACCCCTTCCACCCCTGCAACGGACTGTTCCAGCTGCTACGGTCAGGCAAACGCCTCCGTTGCCATGCGGTGAGAACGGAGAGGTTGAGAAGGAGTTTCTTCCCAGAGGCCATTCGGACTGTAAACGCCTATCTCACCAGGGACTAACTCTACTGAACGTTTTTCCTTCCATTATTTATTATGTAAAAGAATATGTGTGTTATGATTGTATTTATAGTTTGTTTGGTTGTTTGGTTGTTTGTCTTTTGCACAAAAGTCCGCGAGCATTGCCACTTTCATTTCACTGCACATCTCGTATGTGTATGTGACAAATAAACTTGACTTGACTTGACTTAAAATTGGAGATGCACAGAAACCAAGACCTGAGAATTTCTGGTCTTGGTGGTCACAGAGAGAACAAGAGGCTAGCCCAAGGAAGATTTGCAAAGAAGTTGAGAATTTTAAAATCAAAGCTTTGTTGGACTTTGAGCTAAAATAGGTCGGGGGGGGGGGGGGGTAACCAGGTATGGCTGCATCTCGAATTCTTACTGCTCCACTTCTAGCTGCTGTGCCTTTAGCTGCCAGGGCACTGGTTCTGCTGAATCTCAGGGTCCATCCTCCTCCAAGATCACCTCCCTGGCCAGCTGCCCCGATACCTCTACATGACTCAAGGTCAAACTTTCTTCCATTACACTCTTAACAAATACCTTAGGAAGATTTATTGCATTCAAGATGATACATGCAAGCTTGTGTTGTAGGTTGAATCAACTACTCACACAAGCAGAGGGAGGAAAAAATGAAATTAATAATGTTACCAAATTTAGTAAGACAAACCTTTCAAAATCAATCTAAACACAGAAATGTCACCTGTAAAGCAACCACTGAACTGGTTGACGTACAACTTCCCCACAAAGGCAGCAGCTGCCTTCAGTTCCTGAACACCATGAATGTTGCAAATATCCTTAACAATGATGTTTAAGAAGGAACTGCAGATGCTGGAAAAATTGAAGGTAGATAAAAATGCTGGAGAAATTCAGCAGATGAGGCAACATCTATGGAGCGAAGGAAAATGTGACGTTTCGGGTCGAGACCCTTCTTCAGACTACAATTAACAATGATGTGGCTTTCTTCAAGTGACTGTATCATATTCCGTAAAGAAAATAACTCAGAACTCCATGTTTTCCTGCATATAATTTGATTATAAATGTGGTTTGAATAACCATGATTTGCATTTTCCAATTTTAGATAATAACTTAACATCTCTCTGACACTTTTCTTCCCTGTGCCCCACCTGGATGTGTATCCATTTCTCCCAGTATCTCGCCCCAACTTTAACCTTCCCCCTGTCCACCTATATTCCTTCTTCTGCCTTAACATTTCATCCTCTCCTCATTTTACAACCATTTGTCTTCTTTTCATCTCTGACCTCTGGCCAATCAATAAGCCCCTCACCTGCATCACTTGCCAGGCTTTGTCCCACCCCCACCTCTTTTCCAGCATTCTCCCTCCAGCCACCCCCCTCCCCTCACCCTTCCCCCCACTGAATAATGGTCCTGACCCACAACATCACTTACCCATATATTCCAGAGATGCTGCCTGACCCGCTGAGTTACTCCAGCACTTTAAAAAATAATCAAATATGACTTGAGGAACATCAGAGCTTTGTTAATCATTCAAATCCATAATGTTATTGGGAGAGTAGGTAGACCTTTAGTACCATCTGCTAGGTTGACTAAAGTGTAGTTATTACAATGAATTGGAGTTGTTTGGCAAAGGAAATAATCCAGTTAATAGCGGTAACTACAAGATTATCGGAAAATCAGAGTACAGAAATACAGATGCCATTTCGGAGTGGGAGATTGCAACCTTCATGTGGTCCACCCTGTTTCAACGAATGCAATCAACCTGGCGTGCACAAACAGAAGATCAAACAGAACAAGTTGTCTTACAACTTTAGGCTGTGCATGCCATACGCAAGAAGAAGAAGATGCCATTTCGCCCAAAACATGGAATCTGAAACTAGTGCCATACAAGAGTTTCCATCTACCTTTTAACTTCCAACTCAAATTAGCATATATTTCAGATCACGCCGAGCTCATGAAATTCTTGGCCAAAGTTAGTTATCAATTAATTTCCACTGTATCATATAGCCACATTTTTATTTTCAAAGTCTAATGGGCCTGTCCCACTTAGGCGACTTTTTAGGCGACTGCAGGTGACTATGCAGTCGCCACATGGTCGCCACATTTTCGCGGGTGGTTGCCGGGGAGTTGCCTTCATGGTCGTGAGGAGTTCCTGCAATCTGGGAACTAGTCGTGGACTCATTATGGTCGCTGCGAATTTTTCAACATGTGCGGTGACCAGAATGAAGCCGTCATGGAGAGTAGCGAGAATTCTCATGCCGTAGGCGGGTCGCCAGGAGATCCTAGTGGGTCGCCACCAGGAGGTCGAAGGTTCTCTTAGGATGTAGCCGGTGCTGACCGGTGAATTTTATTGGCTCATTGGGAAAAAAAACATAAGCAGTAATTTTCAGAACCAAGGATACCGACCGGGAAGCTTCACAGCCGTGTATCTCTGGCTTCTTAAAAGTTGTCTCCACTCCTTCCCCCCCCTCCTTTAAAGGACTTACATGACCCTTCCCGTACACTGTGCTTTTACTATATTAATCAGAGCGCCAACCTTTCTGTTCATCGCGGTGTGTGTCTGTATCACATTGGCTTTGCACTGTCAGACAGCGCTCTCCCCGCTTGCCCTCTCCTCCCCTGCATAAATGGCTAAGGAAGGTGTGTGTGTGTGTGTGTGTGTGTGTGTGTGTGTGTGTGTGTGTGTGTGTGTGTGTGTGTGTGTGTGTGTGTTTTTTACTCTGACAGTCGCCATTCCAGTTGCCGGTTTTTCAGGCGACTGCCGGCGACTTAACAGTCGCCTGAAAATTTGCCTAAGTGGGACAGGCCCATAAACCTCTCACCTAAAAAAGCTATAGAGTGCTCCTGAATCACTCACCTCTTAAAGAACAATCACTATTAAGAATAAAAAGTGGTAGTACCCTGGAGTCTTTAGTTCACCAGGATCCATTACAATGCCATTCAGCTGCAGGAGTTACAACTAAATAAACACACAACATAGTAGTAAATGCCTACTATTTTCTGTGTGCTTAAGCAATGCAAGAATTTCATTGTCCTATACAGGGACACATGACAATAAACTCACTTGAACTTGAACTTGAACTACATTTTGAATGCTCAAGAAACCAGATTACAATATGACAAGGAGACACATATACAACATGCTCAAAGTACTCAAAATAACTCCGACTAAGGGGATTCAAAGTGCTGGAGGAACTCAGTGGGTCAGGCAGCATATATGGAGGGAATGACAAGCAATGTTTTGGGTCTGGACCCTTATTCAGACTGATTCTCTGTCTGTCTGATGAATGATTGCGACCAGAAACATCATCTGTCCATTCTCTCCACAGATGCAACCTGACCCGCTGAGATCCTCCAGCACTACATGTATGATACAACATAACAAAAATTAATATATAGATATTTTAAGAAAATTTGCAATATTTTATTGCTAAATCCTGTACCATTACAAGTATTTGCCACCATCTATCTGGAACAAGACTGCATCTTGGAAACCAGTTCTGGGTCAGCAGAAAATTAAATCCTTTTGTGCAAGTCCATTAATTCCTTAAGAACAGCTTCCAGATATGTTATTCAGCACCCTCAGATCAAGATTTCATATTATCCCACACAAGGCAAAGCTGAATATCTGTGACAGATCTGAAATATCAATTCTAATTTTCTTACCAGAGATGGAGCTTGGTGGATTGAGTATTTTCAACAATAATGCTTGCCTATTTAGAAGCCTTCTTGCAAAATTGAAAACTTCCAAAATGAAGCAATAATATATTTCTGCATTTGAACGTCCAAAAACACTGAATTCAGTTTTGGAGTGGAGATTCAGTATAAGCACATAAAACATACATACCACACAGATCCAAAGGCAATACTCCTCATCTCGTAGAATGATGGTTTTCAACCAGTGAGTAATGTGAATCATATCGACAAACAATATTTTTCAAATTCTAAACCTTCTCTCACCCCAAGAAGGTATAGAATATTCCTGAAGCACTCACCACTGAAAAAAACAAAACAGCTTGCAATGTGTTAACATGGGCCACCTCACACAACGTACGTTCCCATGTAGCCATTTAAAATATTTCCAATGGTGCGTCGCAGGAACTGCAGCAGAGTTGTGATCAGGTCACACACAGCCCTTGGGCTATGGGTTCAGAACAACCATTGTAAATGCATGACCAGCATAATCCTCTGAATGTGAAGAACCTCAGTTGTGAAGCAAAGCACACAATATAAATGAAAAGATTCACAGTTGTCTGCTGTCAGAAGCCTATCTAAACAGCCTGCCATCTACAAACTACCCCACAAGCACTGACCAGCTCGAGGAGAAAGATTAAAATCACGACTGAGATTCAGAGTGGCACATGTACAACGCAGAGACAGAGGATGCTGGAATCTTGAGCAAAAAATGTCTCAGGCTGGGACCCAAAATATGATCTCTCCATTTCCCTCTACAGATGCTGCCTGGCCTGCTGGTTTCCTCCAGTTATTTGTTAATAATACAATACATATTTGTTGTGGGAGGAATGGATGGTTGGTATATGAATTAATGTTCATAAAAATACAAGGCTGAGCTGTAATTGATGCAAGTACAATAACATTTAAAAAGGCTTTTGGACAGGTACATGAATAGAAAAAGTTTAGACTTTAGAGGAACAATTATGGGCAAATGGGACTATCTTAGATGGGCATGTTGGGTCAGCATGGATGAGATGGGTTGAAGGGCACGTTTCTCTAATTTATGACTCTTTGACTATGGCTATTATATCATCAATAACAGTTATTGGCTCGTGAGACAAAGAATGCTGAAGAGCTCTCGAGTTATGTTCTTCCCCATAAGATTCTCTTTGCATCCACTACCAGAACCCTGCAAAATAAATAAAACAGCAGACAGAAGCAGATACAATTAAGACTTTCAATAGACATGTTGACAGATAGATGGTTAGGAAGGAATTATAGGGATGTCGACTAAAAGCGGCCAAATGGGACTCGCCCAGAATACCAGCTTGGTTGACATGGACAAGGTTGACCAAGGGCCTATTTCAATGCTGTATAGCACCATGATCCTATGAATCACACATTGCCTAAACAAAAATACTTATGGTTGAAGCCCGCCCCGAACATTGTTAAAGAAGTTCTTGGATCATCCATCTTCAGGCGATTCATTAATAATCTTTGCACAATCATAAATGAGAAACAAGTGTGTTTGCTGATATTAAACTCCATCTGCAGTGATCTATCCCTGCATGCACTATGTCTTTTTTGTAAACCACAATCTCAATTTAGAAATATACTACCATTCCTTAATGGCCTTTGGGTTTTAATCCTGGGCATGCCTCTTTTGATAGCAATGCTGAGTTGTCCTCACCAGGAGATTCCAAGAGAGTATCACATCATCACCTTCTCAATAGTAATTAGGGATGGACAATAAACACAGGGATGCCAGCAACACTCAATTCCCCAAGAAACGAATACAATAATTAAATAGGAATAGACAGTCACCATCCCCCACCATTCCATGTCATCCTTCTCTACCCACATACATAGATCTGTGACCTAATGAAGCTGGAGGAGGAGAAAGTACAACTAACACTCTGAAAGCAAGATTATAATCAGTGAAGCTAATTATGCAAGTGCTGCAAAATGGAATTTGGACTCATGAGACGAAACATCAAATTTAGTAACTCAACTGCCAGCAATTTTTTCCATTATTTGGCAATGTCCCCAAATGTAGGGCAGGAATCAGAGTGAAGCAGTGAGAAGATAGTGGGTGCACAGCAGTGGCCTTGCCACAAGCGACTGCGGTACAATGCTTCCTAGCGACAGCAATAATGAGGCAATCGCCCATCTGGTTGAAGCAGGGTCTACAGCAGGTGCCATGCACTGGAAGGTCAAACTCTAAAAGGTACGACTATTCTGTAGCACTATTCAGACACACCATGATACGGCTCGCATCAATAAAAGAAGCTACACAAATTCAAGCTGTGGAGTTATGGGGCAGGGTGAGATTTGTACAGTGGAAGCCAGTCACGCTACAACACACAATGCCTTCAGGTGGAACATACCGCACGTTATACTTAATTATTTATATCTTAAGACACATTTCATCTATCTAGTTTGTCTTCATTTGGATTTCCACAACTGCGTTTACAGTGCCCTCCATGTTAATATTTACGACAAAGACCCATTATTTATTTATTTGCCTCTGTACTCCACAATTTGAGATTTGTAATAGAAAAAAAACATGTGGTTAGAGTGCACTTTGTCAGATTTTAATAAAGGCCTTTTAATACATTTGGATTCACCATGTAGAAATCACAGCAGTGTTTATACATAATCCCCCCATTTCAGGGCACCGTAATGTTTGGGTCACATGGCTTCACGGGTGTTTGTTTTTCAATTACAATTTTAGAGGCCAATTAACCTACAAACCCGCCGTTTGGGATGCGGGTGGAAACCCATGTGGTGAAAGTTAGAATATGTAAACTGCACATAGATAACACCTGAGGTCAGGATCAAGCTGACTTCTTGCAAAACGTTTCCACCAGAGTTGTGAATTCGTGGAATTATCTGCCTCAGAAGGCCGATTCGCTGGATGCATTCAAAAGAGAGTTCGATAGAGCTCTCAGGGCGAGCGGAATCAAGGGATTTGGGGAGAAGACAGGAACGGGGTACTGATTGTGGATGATCAGCCAAGATCACATTGAATGGCGATGCTGGCTCGAAGGGTCGAATGACCTACTCCTGCACCTATTGTTTATATATCTATGTGTCTATGTAACAATGAAATTTCACACCAACCCAATGATGTTGCAGCAAGGGTGACCAATCGTAGAGAAAACAAACTTTAACTTAGTTTTGAACAATTTAAGGGCAAATGTATTGCCATTGTTGAAATCATTCCATAAAAATGAAGTGGCGATGAGGAAACACTATTGCTATTTTTTAATTCATTAATATCTGCCTCATCTCACATCAAGCAGGATATTAAAAAGTTAAAATTGACTCATCACCCGAGAGCCAACTTCTCTGTATTTTCCTGGAAATTACTATATTAGGGTTTAAACATTTAAAAACAATCAATTGATTAAATTAGAAGAAAGGTAAACAGGAATTAGAAATTCATATTATTTGTAAATTCATCTAATCAGATCTTAGCTAATCTTGAACACCAATGCTCACACATATCTCAAAGACATCACATTGAATACAGTAGTAAATTTGAGTTCTATCTTTAATTCTTCAAAACATTAAATCATATTTACTCCTGCAACGTAATTTATCCATTCCCTCCACAGATGCTGCCTCACTCGCTGAGTTCCTCTGGCACTTTCTTTTTAGCTCAAATTGCAGCATCTGCAGTTCCTTGTCACAACATATTTATTATGTTTTTTCCAAAGAAATTTGGTGATCTCAAAATAAATGTCATTATTTTCACTCTAGTAATCATCTTCTTCTCAGTTGCCACAGCCAACACCTCAGCAAAGACGGTTGTGGAGGGAGACATCACCCCTTGTCCGCAAGTGCTGCCAAACCAGCCGTCAAGAGGTTTTGAAAGATTTTTAAGTGTCCCTTTCCTTCCATTTAGAGCAACATCCAGTTTCCCTGATCACCATCTGCTTTGATCTGCCGCTTTCACACCTTACCCATCCATATCTCTAGTCTCCCGACTCACAGTCTGAAGAAGGGTCTCGGCCCAAAATATCACCCGTTCCTTCGCTCCATGGATGCTGCCTGTCCCGCTGAATTACTCCAGCATTTTGTGTCTACCTTCTTTGCTCTACATCTTTTCCCCAAAAGCCACAGGATCTGATAGATGAGATTCTTCCTCTTCTCTACTAACTTTTTACCCTTTCATTCCCCTGCATCTATCATATCCTTGGCAGCATACAGCTCTGTGAGGAGTCTTTTGCCATCATTTATGTGGAAATATTGCCAAAAAGGTAAAATTCGGTTTTCCAACTACAGGATTTACCTACGGAAAATTATTTGTGCCCAACAGACGTTAGTAACAGTAGCACCCCTCAGAGCTGCTCCATTATTCACAGATTACAGCTGTTCGGCACAACTTTATTTGCCCACTCACTTACCAAAACCATCCATTTCCAGGCCTGGAAACAGCAATTATCCTTGCAATTATAGTCTTTGAGGTAAATGAGCTGCAGATTCCTATTGAATTTGCTCATGTTTTGACTTGTCTGCAACCTTTCTTCATAAGTTAATGTTCTAAGTACAACCCATAGGCACCACCATGTGCACACTTAAAACACACGCCCCAACACAAACCCCACCCCGTTTAAATTTTCCCGAATAAAGAGTTGATGAAAAAAATTATAACCAAGCATGACTTAGATCAAGTAACAGAACACAAACTGGGAATCGAGAATGGATTTTAAATTGAAAATTCTACCTTGTCAATAAAGAAGTGCTGCCCCAACCTGTAATTATATTTAACTTACCAAAACAATGCAGAAGTGTTCCATATGTAGTGAGTCGATGCAGGCATGTTTACAGAAATTACATTTTTAATTCATGAACATGTACAAGACTTAAATTAAGGTAGACAAAAACGCTGGAGAAACTCAGAGGGTGAGGCAGCGTGCATTGAGCGAAGAAATAGGTGATGTTTCGGATCCGGATTTCTTCGCTCGATAGATGCTGCCTCACCTGCTGAGTTTCTCCAGCATCTTTGTCGACCTTAGATTTTTCCAGCATCTGCATTTCTTTCTTAAACAAGACTTAAGTTAATGTTATTTGTGAACAAAATAGTGGTGAGATTTTACACTCTCAATTATTTCTTAA
Organism: Amblyraja radiata; assembly: GCF_010909765.2. NCBI lineage: Eukaryota > Metazoa > Chordata > Chondrichthyes > Rajiformes > Rajidae > Amblyraja > Amblyraja radiata. The sequence continues at coordinate 38,200,467 of NC_045980.1, forward strand.
ATCACAGAACAGGCTGAACTTCAATTGCAAATCCAATGGTTGTATGCTGCAGAACAGCTTTCCATACCATGGGCACTGGGCCATTTTTGTTTCACATTAGTGCTTGACAAAGAAGTAGCATTGGCAAGGCCGTCCACCCATTTACTGACCAGAAATGGTGACTCTGGACGCTCGCTGAGAACCCCTCCAGTTCTTGTAGTGATGGGATGTCCAGTTGATGCTGGGTGCAAACCCGCAACACATGGGCCAAGGATTTAGCCCAGTTTATAGAATTATTCTGAATCTGATGCAGAGACCAGCCAAGTGCTTCTCTGGTCTGTGTGGGCAGAATGAATCACTGGGTATGTCTGTTTTTCGACACCAAGTCTGGTTGCTATTAAGTAGAAACTCGGAACTGCAGATGCTGGTTTATAACACAAGACACAAAGTACCGCTGAGTAACTTTGTATCATTAACTAGGTTTCTCTTTCCTCAGCTGCTATCTGAAGCCTTCCAACATTATCTGTTTTTTTTAAATTTGATCCAACACTCCCAGAACCAACGCTCCAAGATGACAAGTCTATTCCGTGAACAATAAATAAAAGAAGAACAATCAAAGAGCATGAGCAAAGGGCATGAGCCAAGGGCACAATTTGGGAGCCACATGCTCTCACCAGGTTAGCCAATAAAAGAAAAACATGTACAGTGTAGAAAATCAGAGTAAAATTATCAAGCTGTAAAAAAAAATAATTTGAGCGCTCATCGTATTAGTATCATATTTAACATACGTCAGATCCAAAGTATGACAACAAAGATTGATGAAGAACATTTCGTTGCTCACAATGCACATGCGAGCTCTCAGACCTCAGCTGCATTGGGGAAGATAGAGTTAAAGTAAGGCAATGGTGCCTCCTGTTCATCACCACGACTGCCAAATACCACAACCATTACGTCACCATTTTCCATCTCTGCCATAACCTTCCTCTAGGTCATTATCTGCAGATTACTCCAATGTTTTCCTGGCCTTCATACATCTTCCTTCATTTAGCTGCCTTGTTTCCTAATTCACATCATGGTTCACACATCATCTTTGCACTCATTAAACTAAACTGACATCCCATATGTAAATACCACACATTTAAAATTATCACCTTTTTAGGTGGTGGCTGAGCACTAAGCTTTACAAGATGGACGATTAGGGACTTGCCGACTCTTCCATGGGTGAACATTGAATTCTCCAATTTCCGGTGGCTACATAACCCTCCCGCTCTCCCTTCTTCCCCCAGATAGCCCCACCTCCTCCTTTCCCTCCCCCCACCCCAACCACTCTGCCCTGCGTCCCTCCTTCTACCCACACTCTTTCCTCCAGCTTCACAATTCACAACTCTTCAATCCTTTTGTATCACACCTTCTACAAGAAGGCTTTGCATGTATAATTTCCTCTCTCCATCTGGTAATCATTACTGTGACAGAGCTTGAAGTGGAATGTCCTTTTACCCAGGGTCTCATCAAGGACCTTTAGTGGGGGGGGGGGGAAGAGAGAGATAGTGATACAGTGGAGGTAGGTGAGATGCTTCCTGCCCCTTTAGATTGGCAGAGTCAGAGTTTTGAGTGGCAAAAATAACAATGTATGACGGGCAAATGTTTCTTGCATCACTTCACTTAGCATTGACGCATGATGAAGACTATGTGTACTGTGGTTTGAGAATCCACATTGCAATTTGAGATTCAATTCTTCCTCCACAGGATTCAGAGGCATATAGAGCAAAGAAACTGATTCTTTGGTCCAACCAGTCAAGGAATCACGATTAAACCATTTGCATGAATCACATTTTATTCTCCCTACTAATTCTACCATTCACAAGAAACACTTTATTTACTGGGGCCAAATTCTCGCTATTTCAGTCACATCCTTGTGCGCTACAATTGTACAAGAAATCTGCACTCTTCCAATGGTGTTCCTCAGGCATACCCCCACTTTTAGTTGCTTTATGATCTGAAAGTTGCATTCGTAACCTCGCTATCTTCTTTTTTTAAGATGATCCTTAGGATTTCTCTTCAACTACAATATTATGCACCTAATCCAATATCTCCGAGTGACTCAGGTCAAAATATTGTTGCCAACATTTCCAAGAAGCGCCTTGGAAAGTTTCATTATATTAAAGTTACCATGCAAATGTAAATTTTGTTTTTATTGGCAGAATAGCACAAGTAAACTCCCTTCAACTGAATAAATAATGCACTTGGCAGACATCCTTGCAGCTGGATTATCTTAGCTCAGGAGGGATTTTGTTTAAAACATCTTAAGCAGAGAACTTTTGAATCATGCCCGACTTAAGAGTCATAGAGTGTCAGTCATACAGCACGGAAACTGTCCCTTTGACTCAAATTGCCCATACCGACGAAGATGTCCCACATGCGGGCCATATCTCTCTAAACCTGTCCTATACATGTAACTGTCCATAGAGTCTGAAGAAGGGTCTCGACCCATTCCTTCTCTCTAGAGATGCTGCCTGTCCCGCTGAGTTACTCCAGCTTTTTGTGTCTATCTTTGGTTTAAACCAGCATCTGCAGTTCCTTATTACTCACTACCTGTCCATAGCACTTGCTTCAACTATCTCCAATGGCAGATCGTTCCATACACCCACCACCCTCTGTGAAAAAGTTCTCCCTCAGGTTCCTATTCTTTCACCTCGCATCCTAAACTCCTGTGATGCCAAAATAAGATAATGGCCATGATTATGTTAAATGATTTGAGCAGGCTTGAGAAGTGTATTGGCTGTTCCTATTTCTATAACCATCCAACCAACACATTTTAGACCATTCTGTACTGTTATTAACCTAAAATATTTAAATATAACTTGCTGACTTCCAGCATTGCAATTTCTAACAATTTTCCATAATTAGATAAATTATCTTAAATGCTCTAATGCACATGTAAACACGGCTCAATCGAATCATTGTACTCTCCCAACTCTTCCACCATACCACATGGGAGCAGAGATCTTGCCTGTAGTTTAGTTATTAAGATGCAGAATAATTGCATTGTCCTTGCTACCTCAGCAGTTATTGAACTTCACATCAGAATTACCCCAAATATTCCTTATAGAATGTTGAGAACCCACACATTCCACTAGTGGAATTTACAGCTGTGACTACACCAGTATCGTATAAAGCACAGTGTCAGAGCCTTCTCTTCTTTTCACAATTTAAAATAAAACAAATGCAAAATATCGACTAAAACACAAAGTGCTTGAGGAACTCAACAGGTCAGTCAGCATCTGTGGAGGGAATGGATAGACGACGTTTTGGGTCGGGACCCTTCCTCAGACTGCTCGTGGGGGGGGGGGGGGGGGGGGGGGGGGAAGCTGGCTAAGAGGTGTGGATGGGGCTAAGCCCAGAAAGGATTAGGTTTTTAAAAACACAAATCATTAATGAGTCAATAGAACAGTTAATGTTTACACAAAAGTCTTGCAGTCTCCATTTTTTTTAAATCACAGGAGTGTTCCCACACAATCCCATCTTCACCAATCAATCGTTACAGCCAACCAATTTTACAAAGACTTAGATGCTGGAGGAATCTTGAGCAAAACTCAGTGCTAGAGGAACTCAGTGGGTCAGGCAGCATCGGTGGAGGGAATGGCCAGGTGATTTTTTGGGTTGAAATCCTTCTTTGGACCTAAGAATGACATTTCTTCAGACCTAAAAATGTCCAGTCTCATAATGCCAGCAATTGACACAAGATTCGTAAACTGAATGGCTCAAGGAGCAGGAAGCATTCACCAGTCTTAGAATCACTGAGAAAAAAAAGGAGGGAAGTGTAGAAGTGACATTGCGTGGTAGAATGGATGATTAATACTGCACATTATAACCCATCCTACCACAGGCAAAACAAAGTATTTACATGGTACACAGCTTGCTGTACTTAAAATGCCAAAAATCTCAACAAGCATTAAAAAAATGTCAACTTTCATTGCATTTTCGCTCAATAGCTGCATAAAATATTGATGTGGACGGGAATGATTCTGCCAAACAGGTTTTCCAAACCCAAATCAAAATGCAGATCAGCATAATTATTCCTAGCCAGCACTGCACAAGTGGATCCTTTCCCTGTCAAAACCACATTTAACGAATGGAGCTTGCATCCCCACAGGTATGTTATTAAAGCATTGCGGGTTCAGGACTGCAGATGTGTACGAAATGTTTAAGAACTGCAGATGCTGGAACAATCGAAGGTAGACAAAAAATGCTGGAGAAACTCAGTGGGTGAGGCAGCAGCTATGGAGAGAAGGAATAGGCGACGTTTACGGGTCGAGACCCTTCTTCGAAAAAAAAAAATCCAAGGGCTTAGAAGGAATGGGCAACGTTTCAAAGAAGGGTCTCGACCCGAAATGTCACCTATTCCTTCCCTCCATAGATCCTGCCTCACCCGCTGAGTTTCTCCCGCATTTTTTGTCTACCTGCAGAAGTGTACATCAGCTGTACATGCCGAGATGCCAGATTACACCTTCCTGGTGTTTTAATATATTATACGCTCAATTTTAAAAAGGTGTTTGAAAAGAAGCTGACCACAAATGTCCCAGTGCATTGCTTGTAAAAGGCCAGTAAACAGGTTGAGCAAGTAATTAAAAATGGCAGCAGAATGTTACTATTTATTGTAAGTGGAACTGAACACTAAAAAAGGAGGAAGTTATGAATTAGTTATATAGAACAAAGAAGCTTGTTAAGGGTTTGGACATGCTAGAGGCAGGAAACATGTTCCCGATGTTGGGGGAGTCCAGAACCAGGGACCACAGTTTAAGAATAAGGAGTAAGCCACATAGAACGGAGACGAGGAAACACTTTTTCTCACAGAGAGTTCAAGTTCAAGTTCAAGTTCAAGTGAGTTTATTGTCATGTGTCCCTGTATAGGACAATGAAATTCTTGCTTTGCTTAAGCACACAGAAAATAGTAGGCATTTACTACAAAACAGATAAATGTGTCCATATACCTTGATATAAATATATACACACATGAATAAATAAACTGGTAAAGTGCAAATAACAGAAAGTGGTTCTTAATAATCAGAGTTTTGTCCGAGCCAGGTTTAATAGCCTGATGGCTGAGGGGAAGTAGCTATTCCTGAACCTGGTTGTTGCAGTCTTCAGGCTCCTGTACCTTCTACCTGAAGGTAGCAGGGAGGTGAGTGTGTGGCCAGGATGGTGTGGGTCTTTGATGATACTGCCAGCCTTTTTGAGGCAGCGACTGCGATAAATCCCCTCGATGGAAGGAAGGTCAGAGCCAATGATGGACTGGGCAGTGTTTACTACTTTTTGTAGTCTTTTCCTCTCCAGGGCGCTCAAATTGCCGAACCAAGCCACGATGCAACCGGTCAGCATGCTCTCGACTGTGCACCTGTAGAAGTTAGAGAGAATCTTCCTTGACAATCCGACTCTCCGTAATCTTCTCAGGAAGTAGAGGCGCTGATGAGCTTTTTTGATAATTGCGTTAGTGTTCTCGGACCAGGAAAGATCTTCAGAGATGTGCACGCCCAGGAATTTGAAGTTCTTGACCCTTTCAACCATCGACCCGTTGATATAAATGGGGCTGTGGGTCCCCCTCCTACTCCTTCCAAAGTCCACAATCAGTTCCTTGGTTTTGCTGGTGTTGAGGGCCAGATTATTTCGCTGGCACCATATGGACAGTTGCTCGATCTCTCTTCTGTACTCTGACTCATCCCCATCAGTGATACGCCCCACAATAGTGGTGTCGTCAGCGAACTTGATGATGGAGTTCGCACTGTGGTTCGCTACGCAGTCATGGGTATAGAGTGAGTGGTGAGTCTGTGGAATTCTCTGCCTCAGAGGGCGGTGGAGGCAGGTCCTCTGGATGCTTTCAAGAGAGAGCTAGATAGGGCTCTTAAAAATAACAGAGTCAGGGGATATGGGGAGAAGGCAGGAACGGGGTACTGATTGGGGATGATCAGCCATGATCACATTGAATGGCGGTGCTGGCTCGAAGGGCCGAATGGCCTACTCCTGCACCTATTGTCTATTGTCTAATAGTACAGTGCAGGAACAAGCCCTTCAGCCCACAATGTATTTGCCAAACATGATGCCAAGTTAAACTAATCTCTGCCTGCACATGATCCATAGTCATGTGTTGACCTAAAAGCCTCTTAAATGGCAGAATTGTACCTGCTTCCACCATCAGCCCTGGCAGCGCATTCCAGGCACCCTCCACGCTGTGTAATTAAAAAAAAAACTTGCCCCGAAGATCTCCTTCAAACTTTCCCCCTCTGAACTTAAAGCCATGTATTCTCGCCCTTGACATTTTCATCCCAGGGGAAAAAACGGTTCTACTTGTCGATCCTATCTAGACCTCTCATCATTTCATCTACTTCTACTAGGTCTCCCCTCAACCTCCGATGTTCCAAAACAATGATCCAACCTCTCCTTAAACCTTCTAATCCTTATAGGGCCTCAGTAGGGTTTCACATTTGGAATACTTTTTATTGAATTTTTCTCTGCATTAACAGATTGACAGCAGTTCAGAGAAAGTTTATTAGCCTGCATTGGGCAGTTGTCTTCTAAGGAAAGGTTGGGGCAGGTTAAGTTTAGAACTGTAGGACGAGACCTGATTACACTATTCAAGATCTTCGGGGGTCTTGATTGGATGGACATGGATTGATGTTTCTTCTTGTGGGAGAATCTCCAACTAAGCATTATCATTGACGATTATTGGCTGCAACCTTCCCTCCATTGATGAATTGTACACTGCAAGGGCCAGGAAGTGAGCGGGCAAGATCATCTCTGATCCCTCTAACCCTGGCCACAAACTCTTTGAATCACTTCCCTCTGGAAGGCGACTCCAGATTGTCAAAGCTGCCACAGCCAGACATAAAAACAGTTTTTATTCACAAGTAGTTGCTCTACTCTGAAGAAGGGTTTTGGCCCGAAACATTGCCTATTTCCTTCACTCCATAGATGCTGCTGCACCCGCTGAGTTTCTCCAGCATTTTTGTGGACCTTCGATTTTCCAGCATCTGCAGTTCCTTCTTAAACACATAGTTGCTCTACTCAACAGCCAAAAATCTGTAGCCTCCATTTGATCTGGTATTTTGTTGGTTCACATGCTTGATCAATGGTGTTTTATCATTAATGTCTTATTATTATTAATGTTTAGTGTTTTCTGAGTCATTCGTAACTGTCACGTACGTCATGTTGTTACTTGTGGGCGGAGCACCAAGGCAAATTCCTTGTATGTGAATACTTGGCCAATAAACTTACTTACTTACTCATTTCCAAATAAGACAGATGAGATGATTTTTTTTCCCTTACAAATCTTCAGATCACTGTTCCTCAAAAGGCAGCGGAAGCAAAATCTCTGAATTTTTTTTGAGCAGAAGTAAGATTCTTGATAATGCATGAAGGTGAAAGGTTATTATGTGTGGACTGGAATGCAGCATGGAAGTTATAATTAGATCTGCCATGACTTTATTAAATAGCAAAATAGGCTTGCCAGTCTGACTGCGTCTAATTGGTCTGAATACAACAGGGAGCAATGAAACGCCTTGTCCCCATGAAGAAACTTCATTGCAAAATTCCCAACTAAATGTGGTCGTCTGCCTATCCCAGTGCAGAAAGGGGGTAATGAATCACACAAAAACTAGAACAGGAAATTAAATCAGAAGGAAAATAGCAGTAGTTGCAATAACATCTGTAAAGAAAAAGGGTGGATTAACCTTTCAACCATGGGAGAATCATCAGTCTGAGAAAAATCGAGTTATTTTACCAAAATCAAAATAATCATTTATATTGTTTAAGAGAAGAGTATTTAACTCTCATGTGTGCTGACAACAGAATGAAGTCTGTATTTGCATTTAAATCAATGCAGATAATTCAAGCTCAACTTTAGAGAGCTCGGAAAAATGCTGAAAAGCAGGACCTCCAGGGTTGTTATCTCCGGTTTGCTTCCAGTTCCTCGTGCTAACGAGAGCAGGAACAGGGAGATACGGGACCTGAACGTGTGGCTGAGGAACTGGTGCACAGGGCAGGGATTTAGATTCTTAGATCACTGGGATCTGTTTTGGGGTAAGGGAGAACTGTACAAAAGGGACGGATTGCATCTTAACAGGTGTGGGACCAGCATTCTGGCAGGCAGGTTTGCCACTGCTACACGGTTGGTTTTAAACTGAATACGGGGGGGGTGGGGTGTCGAATGGGATAGTGGAGGATGGAGTTAAAGGGAAAGGGTTTCTTAAATGTGTGAGCGTAGAGACAGAGGGGTGTAAAATGAGGGTAGAAGCAATAGGTAGCAAGGTGAAAAGTAAAAGTAGCAGGCCGGCAAATCCAGGGCAAAAATCAAATAGGGCCACTTTCAGCATAATAGTATAAGGGGTAAGAGTGTTGTAAAAGCAAGCCTGAAGGCTTTGTGTCTCAATGCAAGGAGCATTCGTAATAAGGTGGATGAGTTGAATGTGCAGATAGCTATTAATGACTATGATATAGTTGGGATCACGGAGACATAGCTCCAGGGTGACCAAGGCTGGGAGCTGAACATCCAGGGATATTCAATATTCAGGAGGGATAGACAGAAAGGGAAAGGAGGTGGGGTAGCGTTGCTGGTTAGAGAGCAGATTAACGCAATAGAAAGGAAGGACATTAGCTTTGAGGATGTGGAATCGATATGGGTAGAGCTGCGAAACACTAAGGGGCAGAAAACGCTAGTGGGAGTTGTGTACAGGCCACCTAACAGTAGGAGTGGAGTTGGGGATGGCATCAAACAGGAAATTAGAAATGCGTGCAACAAAGGTGAAACAGTTATAATGGGTGACTTCAATCTACATATAGATTGGGTGAATCAAATTGGCAAGGGTGCTGAGGAAGAGGATTTCTTGGAATGTATGCGGGATAGTTTTCTAAACCAACATGTAGAGGAACCAACGAGAGAGCAGGCTATTCTAGACTGGGTATTGAGTAATGAGGAAGGGTTAGTTAGCAGTCTTGTTGTGCGTGGCCCCTTGGGCAAGAGTGACCATAATATGGTTGAGTTCTTCATTAGGATGGAGAGTGACATCGTTAATTCAGAAACAAGGGTCCTGAACTTAAAGAAAGGTAACTTTGAGGGTATGAGACGTAATTTGGCCAAGATAGACTGGCGATTGATTCTTAATGGGTTGACGGTGGATATGCAATGGAAGGCATTTAAAGACTGCATGGATGAACTACAACAATTGTTCATCCCAGTTTGGCAAAAAAATAAATCAGAGAAGGTAGTGCATCCGTGGATAACAAGGGAAATCAGGGATAGTATCAAAACAAAAGATGAAGCGTACAAATTAGCCAGAAAAAGCAGCCTACCAGAGGACTGGGAGAAATTCAGAGACCAGCAGAGGAGGACAAAGGGCTTAATTAGGAAAGGGAAAATAGATTATGAAAGAAAACTGGCAGGGAACATAAAAACTGACTGCAAAAGCTTTTATAGATATGTGAAGAGAAAAAGATTAGTTAAAACAAATGTAGGTCCCTTGCAGTCAGAAACGGGTGAATTGATCATGGGGAACAAGGACATGGCAGACCAATTGAATAACTACTTTGGTTCTGTCTTCACTAAGGAAGACATAAATAATCTGCCGGAAATAGCAGGGGACCGGGGGTCAAATGAGATGGAGGAACTGAGTGAAATCCAGGTTAGCCGGGAAGTGGTGTTAGGTAAATTGAATGGATTAAAGGCCGATAAATCCCCAGGGCCAGATAGGCTGCATCCCAGAGTACTTAAGGAAGTAGCCCCAGAAATAGTGGATGCATTAGTGATAATTTTTCAAAACTCTTTAGATTCTGGAGTAGTTCCTGAGGATTGGAGGGTAGCTAATGTAACACCACTTTTTAAAAAGGGAGGGAGAGAGAAAACGGGGAATTACAGACCAGTTAGTCTAACGTCGGTAGTGGGGAAACTGCTAGAATCAGTTATTAAAGATGGGATAGCAGCACATTCGGAAAGTGGTGAAATCATTGGACAAAGTCAGCATGGATTTATGAAGGGTAAATCATGTCTGACGAATCTTATATAATTTTTCGAGGATGTAACTAGTAGAGTGGATAAGGGAGAACCAGTGGATGTGTTATATCTGGACTTTCAGAAGGCTTTCGACAAGGTCCCACATAAGAGATTAGTATACAAACTTAAAGCACATGGTATTGGGGGTTCAGTATTGATGTGGATAGAGAACTGGCTGGCAGACAGGAAGCAAAGAGTAGGAGTAAACGGGTCCTTTTCACAATGGCAGGCAGTGACTAGTGGGGTACCGCAAGGCTCAGTTCTGGGACCCCAGCTATTTACGATATATATTAATGATTTGGACGAGGGAATTGAATGCAACATCTCCAAGTTTGTGGATGACACGAAGCTGGGGGGTAGTGTTAGCTGTGAGGAGGATGCTAGGAGGCTGCAAGGTGACTTGGATAGGCTGGGTGAGTGGGCAAATGCATGGCAGATGCAGTATAATGTGGATAAATGTGAGGTTATCCACTTTGGTGGCAAAAACAGGAAAGTAGATTATTATCTGAATGGTGGCCGATTAGGAAAGGGGGAGATGCAACGAGACCTGGGTGTCATGGTCCACCAGTCATTAAAAGTAGGCATGCAGGTGCAGCAGGCAGTGAAGAAGGCAAATGGTATGTTAGCATTCATAGCAAAGGGATTTGAGTATAGGAGCAGGGAGATTCTACTGCAGTTGTACAGGGTCTTGGTGAGACCACACCTGGAGTATTGCGTAGAGTTTTGGTCTCCTAATCTGAGGAAAGGCATTCTTGCCATAGAGGGAGTACAGAGAAGGTTCACCAGACTGATTCCTGGGATGTCAGGACTTTCATATGAAGAAAGACTGGATAGACTCGGTTTGTACTCGCTAGAATTTAGAAGATTGAGGGGGGATCTTATAGAAACTTACAAAATTCTTAAGGGGTTGGACAGGCTAGATGCAGGAAGATTGTTCCCGATGTTGGGGAAGTCCAGAACAAGGGGTCACAGTTTAAGGATAAGGGGGAAATCTTTTAGGACCGAGATGAGGAAAACTTTTTTCACACAGAGAGTGGTGAATCTCTGGAATTCTCTCCCGCAGAAGGTAGTTGAGGCCAGTTCATTGGCTTTGTTTAAGAGGGAGTTAGATGTGGCCCTTGTGGCTAAAGGGATCAGGGGGTATGGAGAGAAGGCAGGTACAGGATACTGAGTTGGATGATCAGCCATGATCATATTGAATGGCGGTGCAGGCTCGAAGGGCCGAATGGCCTACTCCTGCACCTATTTTCTATGTTTCTAACAGGGAAACAAACTGATCAAAAGTTCCATCTCACCTATTTAACAAATATAAAAACATTTATCTGTGGGACGGAAATGCAGGTGCTGGTTTAAACCGAAAATAGACACAAAAAGCTGGAGTAACTCAGTGGGTCAGACATCACCTCTGGAGAAAAGGAATAGGTGACATTTCGGGTCAAGACCTTTTTACAGGCACAAAATAATTCATGTTGGATTGGCATCTCCTTACAAATTGATGTACAAGAGTGAAATGTAATGCAATCACATTTACAAAAAACAGTATTAGCCACTGTTAAAATTAGGTAAATGGAATGTTGGCCTTCATAACAAGAGGATTTCAGTATAGGAGTAAAGAGGCTCTTCTGCAGTTGTAAAGGGCTCTGGTGAGACCACATCTAGAGTATTGTTTACCGTTTTGGTCTCCTAATTTAAGGAAGGACATCCTTGTGATTGAGGCAGTGCTGCACAGGTTCACGAGATTGATCCCTGGGATGGCGGGACTGTCATATGAGGAAAGATTGAAAAGACTAGGCTTGTATTCACTGGAGTTTAGAAGGATGAGGGGATATCTTTTTAAGAACAAAGGACATTTATTATCACATACACCAATTGGTGTAGTGAAATTCGACTTGCCGATCTTATAGAAACATATAAAATTATAAAAGGACTGGACAAGCTAGATGCAGGAAAAATGTTCCCAATGTTGGGTGAGTCCAGAACCAGGGGCCACAGTCTTAGAATAAAGGGGAGGTCATTTAAGACTGAGGTGAGAAAAAACGTTTTCACCCAGAGAGTTGTGAATTTATGGAATTCTCTGCCACAGAGGGCAGTGGAGGCCAAGTCACTTGATGGATTTAAGAGAGAGTTAGATAGAGCTCTAGGGGCTAGTGGAGTCAAGGGATATGGGGAGAAGGCAGGCACGGGTTATTGATAGGGGACGATCAGCCATGATCACAATGAATGGTGGTGCTGGCTCGAAGGGCCGAATGGCCTCCTCCTGCACCTATTTTCTATGTTTCTATGTAATGATTTCAAATTTGGTTTATAGTATAACCAACATTGTCCATTAATCCATGAACATTGAGGACAAAAAAAATTACAATTCCTACTTTCAAATTCATAAAAGGCAGAAAATACGTGTTTTTTTGGTAAAATTTCCAATATATGTTTCAATTTGTACCATCTAACTATTCATATTAACCAACGATTTAAAAGCCAGCAGGACAGTGGTAAAAAACTACCCAACTCTCACCGACTAAAGGTACATATCCAATGACAATTTTACATTTTCTTATAAATACATACATCAGTAACATTTGTGCCTGCATTTCAAAAAAGATAAAGCTATATGATTGCTATATGGCTCTCCTTCAACTCAGCGTCACATGTTTACACAGGAGCTTGATCGCCCCGACGAGGCAGCCTGCCACCGGCTACGAGAGTAAGATCCTCCCATCAACGGAAGGTTAGAGGTCCAGGCCCCCAACCGCTGGAGGAGACAGAAGGGGGAAATTGCACTTTTTTTCACCTTCCATCACAGTGAGGAGTGTGGAGGAGTCACTGTGGTGGATGTTTACGTTAAAATGTATTGATGCTGCCTGACTTGCTGAGTTACTCTAGCACTTTGTGTCTATAAGATCACCCCTCATCCTCCTGTGTTTCAAGAAATATGGTCCTAGCCTGCCAAATCCCTCGCTATAGTTCAGGCCCTCAAGTCCTGGCAACATCCTTGTAAATATTCTCTGCACTCATTCCAGCAAAAATACAACTTATAAAACAGTATGAAACAATTTGCACTAAACAGTAAGCTATATGACTCTCCTTAAACTCTGTTTACACACACCTACATTTACACGCATAACACATACAGCACTCACATTTCTGCTCATAGATTGCACACATATGCACAAATGTGACACTAAAGGAGAAAAACACATCAGTCCTACACGTAAAACGCCATACACGTGCGTTAATATATATTACAATTATATAATGCGAAACAGTCAAGATAAATCACAACCAACATTGCCAATGTGGACAGCAAGATGTGGAACATAATTTCCAACGCACAGAATTAAGATTTCGCTTTGACATTGATCTATGTATTTGGTGCATAAATACAATGGGCAGGACAGCAAATGCTGAGCTGGATCGACAGCAGCAGCAGCAGCAGCGGCCTGCGGCTCCCTGTCAGGCAGCAGCCCACCTCGGCCTCTCCCTTCCCCACACAGTCCGCCGGCCTGGCACTTACGTGAATGCGAAGAACAAGGTGCTGGCTCCCACTAGCAAAGCGGCGGCTGTCGACACCGGGATGTATTTGGTAGGTTTAAATTTATTTCCACTGGGCATCCTGTAATTCCCACATAGTCTTGAGAGAGAGAGTGATGGGGGCAAGGCCGTGCAGCAGCAACAGCTATCACTGTTACTACTACTACTCCGGGACAGGGCCTGGCTGAGCGGCGGTGAGAGGGAGGGAGGCAGTGGGGGAGAAATTACCCCCCCTAGCATCGGAGCGCTGGCGGAAGGCGGGGCCTGCTGACGCGGTTGTCGGAGGGCGGGGCCTGCGGACGCGGTTGTCGGAGGGAGGGGCCTGCGGACGCGGTTGTCGGAGGGCGGGGCCTGGCGACGCGAGTCGGAGGGCGGGGCCCTGTGATGCATTTATGGGCGGTGCCTGCTGACGCGTTGTCGGAGGGCGGGGCTCAGTGATGCGTATATGGGCGGGGTCTGGTAACGCGACTCTGAGGGCGGGGCCCTGTGAAGCGGTTGTCGGAAGGCGGGCCTGCTCACGTGGTCGGGTGACGCGACTCGGAAGGCGGTGCCTGCTGACGCGACTGTCGGAAAGCGGGGCCTGCTGACGCGTTGTCGGAGGGCGGGGCTCAGTGATGCGTTTATGGGAGGTGCCTGCTGACGCGGTTGTCGGAGGGCGGGGCCTGCTGACGTATTGTCGGAAGGCGGGGCCTGCTGACGCGCTTGTCGGGGGGCGGGGCTCAGGATGCGTATATGGGCGGGGTCTGGTGACGCGTTGTCGGAGGGCGGGGCTCAGTGATGCGTTTATGGGCGGGGTCTGGTGACGCTTGCAGGGGGCGGAATCTGTACATTGTTCATAAATTGTAGGAGCAGAATTAGGCCATTCGGCCCATCAAATCTACTCCGCCATTAACCATATAATAACCATATAACAATTACAGCACGGAAACAGGCCATCTCGACCCCTCTAGTCCGTGCCGAACACATAATCTCCCCTAGTCCCATATACCTGCGCTCAGACCATAACCCTCCATTCCTTTCCCATCCATATAACTATCCAATTTATTTTTAAATGATAAAAACGAACCTGCCTCCACCACCTTCACTGGAAGCTCATTCCACACAGCTACCACTCTCTGAGTAAAGAAGTTCCCCCTCATGTTACCCCTAAACTTCAGTCCCTTAATTCTCAAGTCATGTCCCCTTGTTTGAATCTTCCCTACTCTCAGTGGGAAAAGCTTTTCCACGTCAACTCTGTCTATCCCTCTCATCATTTTAAAAACCTCTATCAAGTCCCCCCTTAACCTTCTGCGCTACAAAGAATAAAGCCCTAACTTGTTCAACCTTTCTCTGTAACTTAGTTGCTGAAACCCAGGCAACATTCTAGTAAATCTCCTCTGTACTCTCTCTATTTTGTTGACATCCTTCCTATAATTAGGCGACCAAAATTGTACACCATACTCCAGAATTGGCCTCACCAATGCCTTGTACAATTTTAACATTACATCCCAACTTCTATACTCAATGCTCTGATTTATAAAGGCCAGCACACCAAAAGCTTTCTTTACCACCCTATCTACATGAGATTCCACTTTCATGGAACTGTGCACAGTTATTCCCAGATCCCTCTGTTCACCTACATTCTTCAATTCCCTACCATTTACCATGTACGCCCTATTTTGATTTGTCCTGCCAAGATGTAGCACCTCACACTTATCAGCATTAAACTCCATCTGCCATCTTTCAGCCCACTCTTCCAACTGGCATAAATCTCTCTGTAGACTTTGAAACACTTCTTCATTACCCGCAACCCCACCTATCTTAGTATCATCTGCATACTTACTAATCCAATTTACCACACCATCGTCCAGATCATTGATGTACATGACAAACAACAGTGGACCCAACACAGATCCCTGTGGCACCCCACTCGTCACTGGCCTCCAACCTGACAAACAACCATCCACCATTACTCTCTGGCATCTCCCATTCAGCCACTGCTGAATCCATCTTGCTACTCCACCATTAATACCCAACCATTGAACCTTCTTAACCAACCTTCCATGAGGAACCTTGTCAAAGGCCTTACTGAAGTCCATATACACAACATCCACTGCTTTACCCTCATCAATTTCCCGAGTAACATCTTCAAAAAATTCAAGAAGATTAGTTAAACATGACCTTCCAGGCACAAATCCATGTTGACTGTTCCTAATCAGACCCTGTTTATCCAGATGCTTATATATATTATCTCTAAGTATTCTTTCCATTAATTTGCCCACTACTGACGTCAAACTAATAGGTCTATAATTGCTAGGTTTACTCTTAGACCCCTTTTTAAACAATGGAACAACATGCGCAGTACGCCAATCCTCCGGCACTATTCCCGTTTCTAATGACATTTGAAATATTTCTGCCATAGCCCCTGCTATTTCTACACTAACTTCCCTCAATGTCCTAGGGAATATCCTGTCCGGACCTGGAGACTTATCCACTTTTATATTTCTCAAAAGTGTCAGTACTTCCTCTTCTTTGATCCTCATAGTTTCCATAGCTACTCTACTTACCTCACATAATTCAATATCCTTCTCCTTGGTGAATACCGAAGAAAAGAAACTGTTCAATATCTCCCCCATCTCTTTTGGCTCTGCAGATAGTTGGCCACTCTGACTCTCTAATGGACCAATTTTATCCCTCGTTATCCTTTTGCTATTAATATAGCGGTAGAAACCCTTCGGATTTACTTTTACCTTACTTGCCAAAGCAACCTCATATCTTCTTTTAGCTTTTCTAATTTCTTTCTTAAGATTCTTTTTACATTCTTTATACTCCTCAAGCACCTCATTTACTCCATGCTGCCTATAACTATTGTAGATATCCCTCTTTTTCCGAACCAAGTGTCCAATTTCCCTTGAAAACCATGGCTCTTTACAATTTTTACGATTTCCTTTCAACCGAACAGGGACATAAAGATTCTGTACTCTTAAAATTTCACCTTTAAATGTACTCCATTTCTCTTCCACATCTTTCCCATAAAACAAACTGTCCCAATTTACTCCTTTTAAATCCTTTCGCATCTCCTCAAAGTTAGCCTTTCTCCAATCAAAAATCTCAACCCTAGGTCCAGTTTTGTCCCTCTCCATAATTATATTGAAACTAATGGTATTGTGATCACTGGACCCGAACTGTTCCCCAACGCATACCTCTGCCACCTGACCCATCTCATTTCCTAACAGGAGGTCCAGTACCGCCCCTTCTCTAGTAGGTACTTCTATGTATTGTTGCAAAAAACTATCCTGCACACATTTTACAAACTCCAACCCATCCAGCCCATTTACAGAATGTGTTTCCCAGTCTATGTGTGGAAAATTGAAATCTCCCACAATCACTACCTTGTGCTTACTACTAATATCTGCAATCTCCTTACATATTTGCTCTTCCAATTCTCGCTCCCCATTTGGCGGTCTATAATACACCCCTATAAGTGTTGCTACCCCTTTCCCATTTCTCAGTTCCACCCAAATAGCCTCCCTAGACGAGCCCTCTAATCTATCCTGCCAAAGCACTGCTGTAATATCTTCCCTGATAAGCAATGCAACACCTCCACCTCTTGCCCCTCCAATTCTATCACACCTGAAGCAACGAAATCCTGGAATATTTAGTTTCCAATCACAGCCCTCCTGCAACCATGTTTCACTGATCGCCACAACATCATACTTCCAGGTGTCAATCCAGGCTCTAAGTTCATCCACTTTTCTTACAATGCTCCTAGCATTAAAATATACACATTTAAGAAACCCACCCTCTCTTATTCTCTGATTATTTTCTTTTTCTTCTCTCTCCCCTACATTTTGGGTCAGAGTGCTACCATTCTCTGCCCCCTGCTTCACACACTGACTGCTAGCTTTCCCAATTTGAGTCCCTCCCCCCAACCATACTAGTTTAAAGTCTCCCCAGTAGCCTTTGCAAATCTCCCCGCCAGGATATTGGTCCCCCTTGAGTTCAAGTGCAACCCGTCCTTTCTGTACAGGTCGCACCTTCCCCAAAAGAGGTCCCAATGATCCAGAAACTTGAATCCATACCCACTGCACCAGTCCCTCATCCACGCATTTATCCTCCACCTCGCTCCATTTCTACTCTCACTGTCGCGTGGCACAGGCAGTAATCCTGAGATTGTTACCTTTCCAGTCCTTCTCCTTAACTCTCTACCTAACTCCCTAAATTCTTCTTTCAGGACCTCTTCTCTTTTTTTACCTATGTCGTTGGTACCTATATGCACCACAACCTCAGGCTCCTCTCCCTCCCATTTCAGGATTTCTTGGACACGTTCAGACACATCCCTGACCCTGGCACCAGGGAGGCAAACTACCATCCGGGACTCCTGTCTACGTCCACAGAATCGCCTATCCGAACCCCTGACTATAGAGTCCCCTATTACAATTGCCCTCCCCTTCTTTTCCTTACCCTTCTGAGCAACCGGACCGGTCTTTGTGCCAGAGGCCCGGCCGCTGTCGCTGCCCCCAGGTAGGATCCAGGTAGGCTGGTTCGTTGGAGGCAGGTTCGTTGGTATACCAACGAACATGGAGGCAGGTTCGTTGGTATAATTTAAAAATAAATTGGATAGGTATATGGATGAGAAGGGAATGGAGGGTTATGGTATGAGTGCAGGCAGGTGGGACTAAGGGGAAATAATTGTTCGGCACAGACTTGTAGGGCCGATATGGCCTGTTTCCATGCTGTAATTGGTATATGGTTATATGGTTATTCCACATCCCTGAATGTGTTGCTGCCTCACAAACCCACACCATCCTTGCTGGACCTCCATTCCACATCCCTGTATGTGTTGCTGCCTCACAAATCCACACCATCCTTGCTGGACCTCCATTCCACATATCTGTATGTGTTGCTGCCTCACAAATCCACACCATCCTTGCTGGACCTCCATTTCTGAGCCCATCCCATCAACTCCCTCTCCTTCTCCTGCACCGACACGGTCCTTATCAAAGTCATAAATGGCCTCCTGTGAACGTGTTGCAGAATTAAACTCTCCCTCCTCATCCCGCTCAGCCTCTGCAGCCTTTGACACGGTTGTCCACACTATCCTCCCCAACATCTCCTCACCACAGTCCATGTGGGTAGAACTGCCCTCGATTTATCGATCCAGTCACAGCCCGAGAACCAGACGCAATGTCTTCACTTCACGCTCCCACAAAGTCCCTTCAAAACCAGGTGTAGTTCCACCACTAAACCCAACACAACCCCCTATCCCTCCCTCCCTCCCTCCCCCCCCGCCCCACTCACTCACTCATTCACTCACTCACTCATGTGATGAAATATCCCTGCATCAATCAGGCCAGGTTATTCCACACACACATCTCTTCACAAACCGTGACTTCCTCGCTGGGGTTTCCAAGGAAGATCACAACTGTCTGGAATTAAATTCAGTTCAAAATTAATGATTACAGATATGGGGTGGGTGGGGAAAATGTGTTTTAAATGTTAATTCTTCATTGTTCGTATTCGCAACAGAAAACAGAAATCGAATTATTTCTTGGATGATGGAGACGACATTGTGTTAAACGGACCGGACAATGCGGAGAAAGACACTGTTGTTGTCTGGGAATGGAAACCACACTCAGGGAAGGAAATCGGAATATTGACTTAGAAGAACGGGGAACTATTGGATCAAAGATAACGCCGCTGGCAACTTGTACCCGGGGATGAAAGTGAATCCCTATACCCTTGCTCTAACAATTGATAAACTCACATTTAAATTGGCGGGAATTTTCACTTTTGCTCAAACAGAACCGAGAAAGCAAATCCTGAAACAATATGAAATATTCGGGATGAAAGGTGAGTGGGTGCGATAAGGATCAATAATGTTGAATTAATCTCTGTAAATATTGTCACCTATAATGAATGATGAGAGATGGCGGGAATTGTGAGACTTCTTCCACCCGGTGAAAAGTCAAACAACTGGGGAAGTGATTTTGTTCATTGATTCTGTAATGATCAGCAGGGATGGGTGATAATAGTTTGATGACTTCACTGGGAACAACAAATCAATGAATCTAGCCGCAGCGAATACCATGGTCTTCTTGCCGGCACACTGTAATGTGATCGCGGCAAGCAAGGTGGTATGGAACCAATGTGTCCGTGTAGTGGTCCCGGGGTGACACTGCTACTTAATGTTACCATGTGACCAGGTGGATGGAAGTCCATCCTTCACCTGTGGAACATGGGCTCTGCAATAGAGTTCACCTCTTGAGACCAATCAGATACACCTAGAAGGAGTGGAAATAGATGCATATTCAACAGTTTGTGAATATTTGAAACAGAGCATGTGTAAATACAACAATGCCTGTATGTTGCCGGTTCCACCTGAAGTCCCACGGTGAACAGCCGGCATTTAACACAATCATCCCCTCCAAGCAGGTTACCAAACTCACAGAACTGGGTCTCTGCGCATCCCTCTGCAATTGGATCCTCGACTTCCTTATAGAATTTTTCGAGGATGTACCTAGTAGAGTGGATAAGGGAGAACCAGTGGATGTGTTATATCTGAACTTTCAGAAGGCTTTCGACAAGGTCCCACATAAGAGATTAGTATACAAACTTAAAGCACACGGTATTGGGGGTTCAGTATTGATGTGGATAGGGAACTGGCTGGCTGACAGGAAGCAAAGAGTAGAATGGCAGGCAGTGACTAGTGGGGTACCGCAAGGCTCCGTGTTGGGACCCCAGCTATTTACAATATATATTAATGATTTGGACGAAGGAATTGAATGCAACATCTCCAAGTTTGCGGATGACACAAAGCTGAAAGGCAGTGTTAGCTGTGAGGAGGATGCTAGGAGGCTGCAAGGTGACTTGGATAGGCTGGGTGAGTGGGCAAATGCATGGCAGATGCACTATAATGTGGATAAATGTGAGGTTATCCACTTTGGTGGCAAAAACAGGAAAGTAGACTATTATCTGAATGGTGGCCGATTAGGAAAAGGGGAGATGCAACGAGACCTGGGTGTCATGGTACACCAGTCATTGAAAGTAGGAAGGTGCACAAAATTGCTGGGGAAACTCAGCGGGTGCAGCAGCATCTATGGAGCGAAGGAAATAGGCGACGTTTCGGGCCGAAACCCTTGCGGTACCCCACTAGATTGAAAGTAGGAATGCAGGTGCAGCAGGCAGTGAAGAAAGCAAATGGTATGTTAGCATTCGTAGCAAAAGGATTTGAGTATAAGAGCAGGGAGGTTCTGCTGCAGTTGTACAGGGTCTTGGTGAGACCACACCTGGAGTATTGCGTACAGTTTTGGTCTCCTAATCTGAGGAAAGACATTCTTGCCATAGAGGGAGTACAGAGAAGGTTCACCAGACTGATTCCTGGGATGGCAGGACTTTCATATGAAGAAAGACTGGTGAGTGTACTTCCCTTCACCTCCCCCAACACTGTACTAGTTGACTGACTAACTAATTGACTGACTAACTAGTTAATTGACTAACTAATTAACTCACTAACTAACCAACTAACACTAGTCCTTTCCCTTCCTCTGTACGCTCATCTCTCAAACAGTCCCATATTTCCCACTCTCTCTTTAACCCATATCTCTCCTAGTTATTTGGCATTTTGTCCCTTTCACCTTGAGCCTTTGGCACTCACTCCATCCATAGGCTAATCACACCTCACATTGAGTCTAGAAGTTGGGATGTAATGTTAAATTTGTACAAGGCATTGGTGAGGCCAATTCTGGAGTGTGGTGTACAATTCTGGTCGCCTAATTATAGGAAGGATGTCAACAAAATAGAGAGAGTACAGAGGAGATTTACTAGAATGTTGCCTGGGTTTCAGCAACTAAGTTACAGAGAAAGGTTGAACAAGTTAGGTCTTTATTCTTTGGAGCGCAGAAGGTTAAGGGGGGACTTGATAGAGGTCTTTAAAATGATGAAAGGGATAGACAGTGTTGACGTGGATAAGCTTTTCCCACTGAGAGTAGGGAAGATTCAAAGAAGGGGACATGATTTGAGAATTAAAGGACAGAAGTTTAGGGGTAACATGAGGGGGAACTTCTTTACTCAGAGTGGTAGCTGTGTGGAATGAGCTTCCAGTGGAAGTGGTGGAGGCAGGTTCGATTTTATCATTTAAAAATGAATTGGATAGGTATATGGATGGGAAAGGAATGGAGGGTTATGGTCTGAGTGCAGGTAGATGGGGCTAGGGGAAAATACGTGTTCGGCACGGTCTAGAAGGGCCGAGATGGCCTGTTTCTGTGCTGTAATTGTTATATGGTTACATGGTATCACCTATTTACATGCTAGCTTTGTCCTGCATGCCTCTGCCTCTTTTCACTCTTTCATCAGTCTGAGGAAGATTGCTGACCTGAGATGTCATCTGTCCATTCCACTTGCAGTCAGGCAGATTGTGCCTCCAGCACGTTGTATTTGGACAGAGCCACGTTCCCTGGTTGTAGTTGGCTCTTGTTACAGGGAACGTAGAGTTTAATATTTGTGGTGTATTCATTTGACTGTTTTGTACATCTTTGTCAGCTCTCGGGATCTGGTCTTTCTGGAGATTACTATAACCATATAACCATATAACAATTACAGCACGGAAACAGGCCATCTCGACCCTTCTAGTCCGTGCCGAACACGTATTCTCCCCTAGTCCCATATACCTGCGCTCAGACCATAACCCTCCATTCCTTTCCCGTCCATATAACTAACCAATTTATTTTTAAATGATAAAAACGAACCTGCCTCCACCACCTTCCCTGGAAGCTCATTCCACACAGCCACCACTCTCTGAGTAAAGAAGTTCCCCCTCATGTTACCCCTAAACTTCTGTCCCTTAATTCTCAAGTCATGTCCCCTTGTTTGAATCTTCCCTACTCTCAGTGGGAAAAGCTTATCCACGTCAACTCTGTCTATCCCTCTCATCATTTTAAAGACCTCTATCAAATCCCCCCTTAACCTTCTGCGTTCCAAAGAATAAAGCCCTAACTTGTTCAACCTTTCTCTGTAACTTAGTTGCTGAAACCCAGGCAACATTCTAGTAAATCTCCTCTGTACTCTCTCTATTTTGTTGACATCCTTCCTATAATTAGGCGACCAAAATTGTACCCCATACTCCAGAATTGGCCTCACCAATGCCTTGTACAATTTTAACATTACATCCCAACTTCTGTACTCAATGCTCTGATTTATAAAGGCCAGCACACCAAAAGCTTTCTTTACCACCCTATCTACATGAGATTCCACTTTCAGGGAACTGTGCACAGTTATTCCCAGATCCCTCTGTTCACCTGCATTCTTCAATTCCATACCATTTACCATGTACGTCCTATTTTGATTTGTCCTGCCAAGATGTAGCACCTCACACTTATCAGCATTAAACTCCATCTGCCATCTTACAGTCCACTCTTCCAACTGGCATAAATCTCTCTGTAGACTTTGAAAATCTACTTCATTATCCACAACCCCACCTATCTTAG
Organism: Amblyraja radiata; assembly: GCF_010909765.2. Lineage (NCBI taxonomy): Eukaryota > Metazoa > Chordata > Chondrichthyes > Rajiformes > Rajidae > Amblyraja > Amblyraja radiata. The sequence goes on from NC_045980.1 coordinate 38,223,477, forward strand.
TATCATCTGCATACTTACTAATCCAATTTACCACACCATCATCCAGATCATTGATGTACATGACAAACAACAGTGGACCCAACACAGATCCCTGTGGCACCCCACTAGTCACTGGTCTCCTACCTGACAAACAACCATCCACCATTACTCTCTGGCATCTCCCATTCAGCCACTGTTGAATCCATCTTGCTACTCCACCATTAATACCCAACCATTGAACCTTCTTAACCAACCTTCCATGAGGAACCTTGTCAAAGGCCTTACTGAAGTCCATATATACAACATCCACTGCTTTACCCTCATCAATTTCCCGAGTAACCTCTTCAAAAAATTCAAGAAGATTAGTCAAACATGACCTTCCAGGCACAAATCCATGTTGACTGTTCCTAATCAGACCCTGTTTATCCAGATGCTTATATATATTATCTCTAAGTATCCTTTCCATTAATTTGCCCACCACTGACGTCAAACTAACAGGTCTATAATTGCTAGGTTTACTCTTAGACCCCTTTTTAAACAATGGAACAACATGCACAGTACGCCAATCCTCCGGCACTATTCCCGTTTCTAATGACATTTGAAATATTTCTGTCATAGCCCCTGCTATTTCTACACTAACTTCCCTCAATGTCCTAGGGAATATCCTGTCCGGACCTGGAGACTTATCCACTTTTATATTTCTCAAAAGTGTCAGTACTTCCTCTTCTTTGAATCTCATAGTATCCATAACTACTCTACTTGTTTCCCTTACCTCACATAATTCAATATCCTTCTCCTTGGTGAATACCGAAGAAAATAAATTGCTCAATATCTCCCCCATCTCTTTTGGCTCTGCAGATAGCTGTCCACTCTGACTCTCTAATGGACCAATTTTATCCCTCGTTATCATTTTGCTATTAATATAGCTGTAGAAACCCTTTGGGTTTACTTTCAACTTACTTGCCAAAGCAACCTCATATCTTCTTTTAGCTTTTCTAATTTCTTTCTTAAGATTCTTTTTACATTCTTTATACTCCTCAAGCACCTCATTTACTCCATGCTGCCTATAATTATTGTAGATCTCCCTCTTTTTCCGAACCAAGTGTCCAATTTCCCTTGAAAACCAGGGCTCTTTCCGATGTTTACTATTTCCTTTCAACCGAACAGGGACATAAAGATTCTGTACTCTTAAAATGTCACCTTTAAATGTACTCCATTTCTCTTCCACATCTTTCCCATAAAACAAAATGTCCCAATTTACTCCTTTTAAATCCTTTCGCATCTCCTCAAAGTTAGCCTTTCTCCAATCAAAAATCACAACCCTAGGTCCGGTTCTGACCCTCTCCATAATTATATTGAAACTAATGGTATTGTGATCACTGGTCCCGAACTGTTCCCCAACGCATACCTCTGTCACCTGACCCGTCTCATTTCCTAACAGGAGGTCCAGCACCGCTCCTTCTCTAGTAGGTACTTCTATGTATTGCTGCAAAAAACTATCCTGCACACATTTTACAAACTCCAACCCATCCAGCCCATTTACAGAATGTGTTTCCCAGTCTATGTGTAGAAAATTGAAATCTCCCACAATCACTACCTTGTGCTTACTACTAATATCTGCAATCTCCTTACATATTTGCTCTTCCAATTCTCGCTCCCCATTTGGCGGTCTATAATACACCCCTATAAGTGTTGCTACCCCTTTCCCATTTCTCAGTTCCACCCAAATAGCCTCCCTAGACGAGCCCTCTAATCTATCCTGCCAAAGCACTGCTGTAATATCTTCCCTGATAAGCAATGCAACACCTCCACCTCTTGCCCCTCCAATTCTATCACACCTGAAGCAACGAAATCCTGGAATATTTAGTTTCCAATCACAGCCCTCCTGCAACCATGTTTCACTGATCGCCACAACATCATACTTCCAGGTGTTAATCCAGGCTCTGAGTTCATCCACCTTTCTTACAATGCTCCTAGCATTAAAATATACACATTTAAGAAACCCACCCTCTCTTATTCTCTGTTTATTGTCTTTTTCTTCTCTCCCCTACATTTTGGGTCAGAGTGCTACCATTCTCTGCCTCCTGCCTCACACACTGACTGCTAGCTTTCCCAATTTGAGTCCCTCCCCCCAACCATACTAGTTTAAAGTCTCCCCAGTAGCCTTTGCAAATCTCCCCGCCAGGATATTGGTCCCCCTCGAGTTCAAGTGCAACCCGTCCTTTCTGTACAGGTCACACCTTCCCTAAAAGAGGTCCCAATGATCCAGAAACTTGAATCCATACCCACTGCACCAGTCCCTCATCCACTCATTTATCCTCCACCTCGCTCAATTCCTACTCTCACTGTCGCGTGGCACAGGCAGTAATCCTGAGATTGTTACCTTTGCAGTCCTTCTCCTTAACTCTCTACCTAACTCCCTAAATTCTTCTTTCAGGACCTCTTCTCTTTTTTTTTTACCTATGTCGTTGGTACCTATATGTACCACAACCTCAGGCTCCTCTCCCTCCCATTTCAGGATTTCTTGGACACATTCAGACACATCCCTGACCCTGGCACCAGGGAGGCAAACTACCATCCGGGTCTCCTGTCTGCGTCCACCGAATCGCCTATCCGACCCCCTGACTATAGAGTCCCCTATTACAATTGCCCTCCTCTTCTTTTCCTTACCCTTCTGAGCAACAGGACCGGTCTTTATGCCAGAGGCCTGGCCGCTGTCGCTGCCCCCAGGTAGGCTGTCTCCCCCACCTTTACTCAAACATGAGTACTTATTTTCAAGGTGTACAGCCACCGGGGTACTCATCAGTCCCTGTCTCTGCCCGTTGCCCTTCCTAACTGTGACCCAGTTTTCTGTCTCCCGTGGTCTTGGAGTGACCACCTCCCTGTAACTCCTATCTATGACCTCCTCGCTCTCCCTGAGCAGACAGAGGTTATCAAGTTGCTGTTCCAGGTTCCTAACACGGTCCCTTAGGAGCCCCATCTCGACGCACCTGGCGCAGATGTGGACGTCTGGAGGGCACTCAGACTCCATGACCTCCCACATCTTTAAGGTAAGGCCCCTTTTTTCAAAACCTCTCTTGGGTTTCAGTGTTTGGGGGAAAGATTGGGCAGCACAGTGGTAGAGTTGCTGCCTCACAGCGCCGGTGACCAGGGTTCAATCCTGACAACATGTGTTGTCTGTATAGTTTGTATGTTCTGCCTGTGACCATGTGGGTTTTCTCCAGGTGTTCTGGCTTCCAACACACCAAAGACATTTTGATTTGCAGGTTAATTGGTTTCCGTAAACTGTCCCTAGTGTGTAGGATAGTGCTAGCGTACGGGGTGATTGCTGGATTGTGCTGACTTAGTGGACCAGAGGGTCTGTTTCCACACTTTAGTTGGTCTTAATGTATTTATTTTAGTACAATGTGAAGAAGGGTCCTGTTCTGAAACATCACCATAAATGTTCTTCACAGATGCTGCCTGACCCACTGAGTTACTCCAGCGTTACTCTGTGAAACGTCACCTATCCATGTTCTCCAGAGATGCTGCCTGACCCGCTGACTTACTCCAGCACTCTGTGAAACGTCACCTATCCATGTTCCCCACAGATGCTGCCTGACCCGCTGAGTTACTCCAGCACTGTCTTTATTTATTTTGTAAACCAGCATCTGCAGTTCCTTGATTTTCATCCCAAATCTTCCCTTGTTTCAGGGCTTTTACAAACTTTGGAATCTGTACGATGGGTGCTTTATGGGGAAATGAAACTGGTTACAAAAGCAACAAAGAACCATTTTGCAGTAAAGAGAACAATTAAATCTAATTTGTAGACAGCAACTCCCAATGTGCAGTGAATTTGTGGTCAACACTCCCACCGTGTGGTGATCCGCTGCACTGCAGGTCCATCCAGTTTGTGGTCAACACTCCCACCGTGTGGTGATCCACTGCACTGCAGGTCCATCTGATTTGTGGTCAACACTCCCACCGTGTGGTGATCCGCTGCACTGCAGGTCCATCTGCCATGTGGACAAAGTACCAGTTAGACTGGTCAGGCAGCATCTCTGTAGAACGTAGACAGATCCCTTTGTCCACACACTTACTGCATTGCACCGCATACTGCACAGTGGGGAATTTCTTTAGTCGGAGGGTGTTGAATCTGTAGTATTTACTGCTGCAGAGCGATGTGGAGGCTGTCGATGGATATTTAGAAGGTGGAGATGAATTATTGATTAGCAAATGCGTTGAACGTAATGGGGTCTGAATGATGGTCTCGTCCTGAAACGTCACCTGTTCCTTCACACCAGAGATGCTGCCTGACCCGCTGAGTTACTCTAGCTCGTTGTCTCACCATACATTTGGCTGCATCTACATTGTTACAATCCATTTCTTCAGTACTCTCGGTTCTACTCTCGTCCTTGCCGCTCCTTAGCTCTGCTCTTATATAACGTTTCAATGTCCATGTGTAGAGTATTGCACCAGGCAACAAGGTTGGGAGAATACTTGTGAAATTTAATGTGGATTTGATGGGGTAACTGGGGTGTTGCTGTGCTTGTAAATTGCAAGTCAGTGCTGGAGCAACTCGATGGGTCCAGCAACATCATTGGAGAATATGGATTGGTAATTCTGGATTGGGACTCTTCAGACCCTTAAGAATTTTAGTCTAAATGTATTAGACTACCTTAATATTGGTCCAACCTGTGGGAGTCCTGACTGCAGAGACACAATGGTCCTGGTTGGAGATACATCTCCAGGCACTGTCCACATGTCCAAGTGTTTTTACCTTGAGGACTAGAATCTTCTCACCCGGGATTGTCCGACCCACTGAGTTACTCCAGCACATTGTCTAATGGTAGAGAAGGACGTTGGAACAGTTCAAACATTAAAATGTTATGTTAAATTGATTTTTCAGCATCAAGTCTACCTGGATTTGGTCTTTATGGATGTCATAGGAGATAAGGTACGTATTTCTAACCCTCTTCAGTTTAATGGGATAAATGTGTTCAATTATTGATGGCTTTTCAAAATTTGTTTCTTCAACATCGAGGAGCTCGCAGTCTCTGGTAGAGACCGGTGTCGGGAATCCCCAAAGAACGCAAAAGGTTCAACTAGACCCCGAGTGAGCTGGGATTCAACCCCCCCGATGCAGGACACCCGACACGGACGGCCCGACCGCCGGCTACGGGAGTCAAGATCGTCCCATCAACGGAAGGCTCGAGGCCCCAGACCACGGGAGACCAAAGAAGGGAAGAGTTTGAACTTTGTGTTGCTTTTTATTGGTATGAGTGTCTGGTAAATGAAATTCCTCGTGTTGCAAACATACTTTTTTTGCAACACTAGCCACCCCATGTTTGAATCGTGAGTAAATACACAGTGCTGGAGGAACTTGGTGGGTTTGACAACCTCTGAAGGATTGGACAGATGACTAATGGGGTCGGGAGCTCTCAGTCTGAAATACGGGGGAGAGCTGGAAATGAGGTGGGGGTTGGGCACTGCCTGACAAGTGATGGGTGGATTACAGGTGAGTGGGTGATGGGCAAATGGATGGAGTAAGTGCCAAAGGCTGAAGGTGTAAGTGATCAAACTTGTTGGATAAGGACAAGAACTGTGAAATGTCAAACCAGGGTGAGGTGGGGTTGGAAGGTAAAAGGGAAATATGGGACAGTTGAGAGATGAGCATACTTCCCTTCATTGACTAAGTAATAACTAAATAACCATAGCTAAATACCCATAACTAAATACCCATAACTAAATAACTATAACTAAATAACTATAACTAAATAGTAATAACTAAATAATAACTATATACAACTAAATAGTAATAACATCTAACTAGTCATTGTACGCTCATTTCTCAAACAGTTCCATATTCCCTCTATCCCTTCCACCCATCTCTCCTAGTTTCATATTTCCGTTCTCTCCTTATTTGGCATTTTGTCCCTTTCACCTTGAGCCTTTGGCACTCACTCCATCCATATGCTCATCACTCCTCACATGTACCACCTATTTCCTTGCTGGCTTTGTCCTGCGTGCCTCTGCCTCTTTTCACTCTCTTTCATCAGTCTGAGGAAGGTTGCTGACCTGAGATGTCATCTGTCCATTCCACTTGCAGTCAGGCAGATTGTGCCTGAACTGCTGAATGCCTCCAGCACTTTGTCTTTGGACAGAGCCATGTTCCCCGGTTGTAGTTGGCTCCTGTTACAGGGAAAGTAGAGTTTATTATTTTTGACTGTAGCTCTCAGGGGTTGGGTTCTTCCAGGTATTTTTAACCATCTGGACACCACTGAATGTTTGTTTATATCTAACGTTTAAATGTCCACGTGGAGAGTAAGACATCGGGCAACAAGGTTGGGAGAACGCTTGTGAAATATAACGGGTGTTTGATGTAACTGGGGTGTTGCTGTGCTTGTAAATGGTGTCAGTGCTGGAGCAACTCGATGGGTCCAGCAACATCACTGGAGAACATGGATTGGTAATTCTGGGTTGGGACTCTTCAGACCTTAATCTCTTAAGGTAGTCTAAATGTATTAGACTACCTTAATATTGGTCCAACCTGTGGGAGTCCTGACTGCAGAGACACAATGGTCCTGGTTGGAGATACATCTCCAGGCATTGTCCACATGTCCACGTGTTTTACCTTGAGGACTAGAATCTTCTCACCCGGGACTGTCCGACCCACTGAGTTACTCCAGCACGTTGTCTAATGGTAGAGAAGGACGTTGGAACAGTTCAAACATTAAAATGTTATGTTAAATTGATTTTTCAGCATCAAGTCTACCTGGATTTGGTCTTTATGGATGTCATAGGAGATAAGGTACGTATTTCTAACCCTCTTCAGTTTAATGGGATAAATGTGTTCAATTATTGATGGCTTTTCAAAATTTGTTTCTTCAACATCGAGGAGCTCGCAGTCTCTGGTAGAGACCGGTGTCGGGAATCCCCAAAGAACGCAAAAGGTTCAACTAGACCCCGAGTGAGCTGGGATTCAACCCCCCCGATGCAGGACACCCGACACGGACGGCCCGACCGCCGGCTACGGGAGTCAAGATCGTCCCATCAACGGAAGGCTCGAGGCCCCAGACCACGGGAGACCAAAGAAGGGAAGAGTTTGAACTTTGTGTTGCTTTTTATTGGTATGAGTGTCTGGTAAATGAAATTCCTCGTGTTGCAAACATACTTTTTTTGCAACACTAGCCACCCCATGTTTGAATCGTGAGTAAATACACAGTGCTGGAGGAACTTGGTGGGTTTGACAACCTCTGAAGGATTGGACAGATGACTAATCGGGTCGGGAGCTCTCAGTCTGAAATACGGGGGAGAGCTGGAAATGAGGTGGGGGTTGGGCACTGCCTGACAAGTGATGGGTGGATTACAGGTGAGTGGGTGATGGGCAAATGGATGGAGTAAGTGCCAAAGGCTGAAGGTGGAAGTGATCAAACTTGTTGGATAAGGACAAGAACTGTGAAATGTCAAACCAGGGTGAGGTGGGGTTGGAAGGTAAAAGGGAAATATGGGACAGTTGAGAGATGAGCATACTTCCCTTCATTGACTAAGTAATAACTAAATAACCATAACTAAATACCCATAACTAAATACCCATAACTAAATACCCATAACTAAATAACTATAACTAAATAACTATAACTAAATAACTATAACTAAATAGTAATAACTAAATAATAACTATATACAACTAAATAGTAATAACATCTAACTAGTCATTGTACGCTCATTTCTCAAACAGTTCCATATTCCCTCTATCCCTTCCACCCATCTCTCCTAGTTTCATATTTCCGTTCTCTCCTTATTTGGCATTTTGTCCCTTTCACCTTGAGCCTTTGGCACTCACTCCATCCATATGCTCATCACTCCTCACATGTACCACCTATTTCCTTGCTGGCTTTGTCCTGCGTGCCTCTGCCTCTTTTCACTCTCTTTCATCAGTCTGAGGAAGGTTGCTGACCTGAGATGTCATCTGTCCATTCCACTTGCAGTCAGGCAGATTGTGCCTGAACTGCTGAATGCCTCCAGCACTTTGTCTTTGGACAGAGCCATGTTCCCCGGTTGTAGTTGGCTCCTGTTACAGGGAAAGTAGAGTTTATTATTTTTGACTGTAGCTCTCAGGGGTTGGGTTCTTCCAGGTATTTTTAACCATCTGGACACCACTGAATGTTTGTTTATATCTAACGTTTAAATGTCCACGTGGAGAGTAAGACATCGGGCAACAAGGTTGGGAGAACGCTTGTGAAATATAACGGGTGTTTGATGTAACTGGGGTGTTGCTGTGCTTGTAAATGGTGTCAGTGCTGGAGCAACTCGATGGGTCCAGCAACATCACTGGAGAACATGGATTGGTAATTCTGGGTTGGGACTCTTCAGACCTTAATCTCTTAAGGTAGTCTAAATGTATTAGACTACCTTAATATTGGTCCAACCTGTGGGAGTCCTGACTGCAGAGACACAATGGTCCTGGTTGGAGATACATCTCCAGGCATTGTCCACATGTCCACGTGTTTTACCTTGAGGACTAGAATCTTCTCACCCGGGACTGTCCGACCCACTGAGTTACTCCAGCACTTTGTCTAATTGTAGAGAAGGACGTTGGAACAGTTCAAACATTAAAATGTTATGTTAAATTGATTTTTCAGCAACAAGTCTACCTGGATTTGGTCTTTATGGATGTCATAGGAGATAAGGTACGTATTTCTAACCCTCTTCAGTTTAATGGGATAAATGTGTTCAATTATTGATGGCTTTTCAAAATTTGTGTCTTCAATATCGAGGAGCTTGCAGTCTCTGGTAGAGACCGGTGTCGGGAAGCCCCAAAGAACGCAAAAGGTTCAACTAGACCCCGAGTGAGCTGGGATTCAACCCCCCCGATGCAGGACACCCGACAGGGACGGCCCGACCGCCGGCTACGGGAGTCAAGATCGTCCCATCAATGGAAGGCTCGAGGCCCCAGACCACGGGAGACCAAAGAAGGGAAGAGTTTGAACTTTGTGTTGCTTTTTATTGGTATGAGTGTCTGGTAAATGAAATTCCTCGTGTTGCAAACATATTTTATTTGCAACACTAGCCACCCCATGTTTGAATCGTGAGTAAATACACAGTGCTGGAGGAACTTGGTGGGTTTGACAACCTCTGAAGGATTGGACAGATGACTAATCGGGTCGGGAGCTCTCAGTCTGAAATACGGGGGAGAGCTGGAAATGAGGTGGGGGTTGGGCACTGCCTGACAAGTGATGGGTGGATTACAGGTGAGTGGGTGATGGGCAAATGGATGGAGTAAGTGCCAAAGGCTGAAGGTGGAAGTGATCAAACTTGTTGGATAAGGACAAGAACTGTGAAATGTCAAACCAGGGTGAGGTGGGGTTGGAAGGTAAAAGGGAAATATGGGACAGTTGAGAGATGAGCATACTTCCCTTCATTGACTAAGTAATAACTAAATAACCATAGCTAAATACCCATAACTAAATACCCATAACTAAATAACTATAACTAAATAACTATAACTAAATAGTAATAACTAAATAATAACTATATACAACTAAATAGTAATAACATCTAACTAGTCATTGTACGCTCATTTCTCAAACAGTTCCATATTCCCTCTATCCCTTCCACCCATCTCTCCTAGTTTCATATTTCCGTTCTCTCCTTATTTGGCATTTTGTCCCTTTCACCTTGAGCCTTTGGCACTCACTCCATCCATATGCTCATCACTCCTCACATGTACCACCTATTTCCTTGCTGGCTTTGTCCTGCGTGCCTCTGCCTCTTTTCACTCTCTTTCATCAGTCTGAGGAAGGTTGCTGACCTGAGATGTCATCTGTCCATTCCACTTGCAGTCAGGCAGATTGTGCCTGAACTGCTGAATGCCTCCAGCACTTTGTCTTTGGACAGAGCCATGTTCCCCGGTTGTAGTTGGCTCCTGTTACAGGGAAAGTAGAGTTTATTATTTTTGACTGTAGCTCTCAGGGGTTGGGTTTTTCCAGGTATTTTTAACCATCTGGACACCACTGAATGTTTGTTTATATCTAACGTTTAAATGTCCACGTGGAGAGTAAGACATCGGGCAACAAGGTTGGGAGAACGCTTGTGAAATATAATGGGTGTTTGATGTAACTGGGGTGTTGCTGTGCTTGTAAATGGTGTCAGTGCTGGAGCAACTCGATGGGTCCAGCAACATCACTGGAGAACATGGATTGGTAATTCTGGGTTGGGACTCTTCAGACCTTAATCTCTTAAGGTAGTCTAAATGTATTAGACTACCTTAATATTGGTCCAACCTGTGGGAGTCCTGACTGCAGAGACACAATGGTCCTGGTTGGAGATACATCTCCAGGCATTGTCCACATGTCCAAGTGTTTTTACCTTGAGGACTAGAATCTTCTCACCCGGGACTGTCCGACCCACTGAGTTACTCCAGCACGTTGTCTAATGGTAGAGAAGGACGTTGGAACAGTTCAAACATTAAAATGTTATGTTAAATTGATTTTTCAGCATCAAGTCTACCTGGATTTGGTCTTTATGGATGTCATAGGAGATAAGGTACGTATTTCTAACCCTCTTCAGTTTAATGGGATAAATGTGTTCAATTATTGATGGCTTTTCAAAATTTGTTTCTTCAACATCGAGGAGCTCGCAGTCTCTGGTAGAGACCGGTGTCGGGAATCCCCAAAGAACGCAAAAGGTTCAACTAGACCCCGAGTGAGCTGGGATTCAACCCCCCCGATGCAGGACACCCGACACGGACGGCCCGACCGCCGGCTACGGGAGTCAAGATCGTCCCATCAACGGAAGGCTCGAGGCCCCAGACCACGGGAGACCAAAGAAGGGAAGAGTTTGAACTTTGTGTTGCTTTTTATTGGTATGAGTGTCTGGTAAATGAAATTCCTCGTGTTGCAAACATACTTTTTTTGCAACACTAGCCACCCCATGTTTGAATCGTGAGTAAATACACAGTGCTGGAGGAACTTGGTGGGTTTGACAACCTCTGAAGGATTGGACAGATGACTAATCGGGTCGGGAGCTCTCAGTCTGAAATACGGGGGAGAGCTGGAAATGAGGTGGGGGTTGGGCACTGCCTGACAAGTGATGGGTGGATTACAGGTGAGTGGGTGATGGGCAAATGGATGGAGTAAGTGCCAAAGGCTGAAGGTGTAAGTGATCAAACTTGTTGGATAAGGACAAGAACTGTGAAATGTCAAACCAGGGTGAGGTGGGGTTGGAAGGTAAAAGGGAAATATGGGACAGTTGAGAGATGAGCATACTTCCCTTCATTGACTAAGTAATAACTAAATACCCATAACTAAATACCCATAACTAAATACCCATAACTAAATAACTATAACTAAATAGTAATAACTAAATAATAACTATATACAACTAAATAGTAATAACATCTAACTAGTCATTGTACGCTCATTTCTCAAACAGTTCCATATTCCCTCTATCCCTTCCACCCATCTCTCCTAGTTTCATATTTCCGTTCTCTCCTTATTTGGCATTTTGTCCCTTTCACCTTGAGCCTTTGGCACTCACTCCATCCATATGCTCATCACTCCTCACATGTACCACCTATTTCCTTGCTGGCTTTGTCCTGCGTGCCTCTGCCTCTTTTCACTCTCTTTCATCAGTCTGAGGAAGGTTGCTGACCTGAGATGTCATCTGTCCATTCCACTTGCAGTCAGGCAGATTGTGCCTGAACTGCTGAATGCCTCCAGCACTTTGTCTTTGGACAGAGCCATGTTCCCCGGTTGTGGTTGGCTCCTGTTACAGGGAATGTAGAGTTTAATATTGTGGCAAAGTCTCACTTTTATAAATGCTGCTCTTGAAAGTACTGTAGGATAGAATAGAATAGAATCTTTAATTGCCACGCAACCAGGGTTGGTGGTATTTGGGTTCGGTACATGACGGTACACTGCTTTTGTTACATACCACTAATAAAACACAGATCACCGTAATAAAGTGCATCCATACCACATCACAAATCACAAATCTCACCAACAATACATAGTGCAAAAGAACAAACAAAGACCATAGACAAGACACTGTATACATCAAAAGTCATATTATTGTCTGATTATTGGACGGAATTGAGAGTTCTTATTGCTGAGGGGAAGAAACTGTTTTTAAAGCGTGTGGTTTTAGTAGCAAGTGACCTGAGGCGCCACCCCGAAGGGAGAGACTGAAAAAGGTGATTTGGGAGTGGTCCGAGATGGGAGTGGTCCGAGATGATCTTTTTTGCCCGTTTTGAGGTACGTTGGAGATAACTGGAATGGATTGAGGGGAGGGGGGAGTTGATGATCCTGGAGGCCTTGGTGACAATGCGTTGTATTCTGTGTAGTGAGTGACTATCGGTGTTACCGTACCAGACTGTGATTGAGGAGGTGATGATGCTTTCAATGATTGATTGATAGAAACGGACCAGGAGGTGTTTATCGACTGAACTTTTTGAGCTGTCTGAGGAAATATAGGCGTTGTTGACCTTTCTTGATGACGTGGTCTGCATTGATGTGCCATTTTAGATTATTGGAGATATAGGTGCCTAGAAACTTAAATGAGTTCGTGGAGGTTATGGGGTGAGAGTTGACATGGACCGGGGGTTTGTGGTTTTGATTACGTCTGAAATCTATGATGATTTCTAAGGTTTTTGAAGTATTAAGCTGGAGGTTGTTGTCTGCGCACCATTTGACTGCACTATCGACTGTTAGATGGTATTGTGATTCTTTGTCTGAGATAAGGCCAATTATTGTTGTGTCGTCTGCATATTTAAACATTTTAACTGAGCTGCATTGGGATGTGAGGTTGTTGGTGTAAAGTGAGAAGAGCTGGGGTGACAGAACGCACCCTTGGGGGGCTCCTATGTTGAGAGTCAAAGGGCTGGAGGGTTTTTCACCCACCTTGACTCTTTGCTGTCTGTTTGTTAGAAAGTGTAGAATCCAATGGCACATGGCTGGGTGGATGCTCATGTCCAACATTTTATTGTAGAGTTTAATCGGGTGTATAGTATTAAAGGCCGAGCTAAAATCTATAAACAGGATGCGTGCATAGGTGTTCGGTGATTCCAGATGATGAAGGGAATAGTGAAGAGCTAAGTTGATAGCATCCTCAACAGACCGGTTGGCCCTATATGCAAATTGGAAAGGGTCCATGATGGGGGCAGTGTGGGTTTTCAGATGGGTGAGGACTATGTGCTCAAAGGCCTTCATGGCGACTGATGTTAATGCCACAGGTCTATAATCGTTCAGGCAGCTCACCTTGGAGGACTTGGGCACAGGGATGATAATGGATGATTTAAAACACTGCGGGACTCTACATTGGCTGAGGGAGGTGTTAAAGATGGAGGTGAACACAGGGGCCAGCTGAGCTGCACCGTGGTTGAGAGCAGCGGGGCTGAGGTTGTCAGGCCCTGCCGCTTTTCTTTTATTAAGATTTTTGAAGGCCGCCCTAACCACCTCCTCAGAGATGGTGAATGGTGCTGAGTTAGGTGGCGGGGGGAGGCATGGATGGCGGGGTGGCATTGTCAAAGCGTGCATAAAAAGTGTTCAGTTTTTCCGGTAAATCCGGATCCTCGTCTGGGATGGGAACAGGACGTTTTTTGTAGTCCGTCATCTTCTGTAGGTGTTTCCAGACTTCTCTTGAATTGTGGGTTTTGAGTTGTTGTTCCAATTTGTTTGAATAAGCTAATTTTGCTTTCCGAATTGCAGACCTGAGTTCATATTTTGCTGATTTATACTGAACCTTGTTACCGTTGGTGTAGGCTGCATTTTTCTTTTTGCGAAGAAGTTGTATGTGCTTGTTGAACCAGGGTTTACATTGCTGGGTATTGTGACAGTTTTGTAGGGGACGCACAGTTCTTCACAGAAGCGGACGTATGACGTCACCACGTCAGTGTACACGTCGATGTTGTTGCCGGATACGTCGAGGAAGAGGTCCCAGTCAGTACATTCAAAACATCCCCTTAACGTTTCGATGACATCCTCTGACCAGGACCTTAACGGTTATTGTTTTGGGCTTGATGGATTTCAGTTTTTGTTTGTATGCGGGGATGAGCAGCAGCATTACATGATCGGATCTACCCAGTGGAGCACGAGGAAAGGCACGGTAAGCGCCAGTGATGTTAGTGTAACAATGATCCAATGTATTGTTTTCTCTGCTCGGGCATGTAACTTGCTGAGTGTAGTTAGGAAGTTCTTTTGTTAGACAGCTGTGGTTAAAATCGCCCAAGGCTATAATGATGGAGTCCGGATGCGAGCTTTCCATGGAGGAAATGTGATGTGATAAAATATCCATAGCCGTGTTAGCATTAGCATCGGGTGGAACGTAGACGCCAATTAACACAACAGATGAAAATTCTCTTGGTAAGTAGAATGGTCTGATGATCAAACAGAGGAATTCAATCTCAGGGGAGCAGTGTTGTGATTGTACTGTGATGTTATTGCACCAGCGTTGATTGACAAGGAAGCAGATACCCCCTCCCTTGGACTTGAGTGACAGCGCTGCCGACCTATCGGCTCTGTAGATGGTAAAGCCGGGTGGGGTTACTGCTGAGTCGGGAACAGAT